>NW_008693453.1:0-33978 GCF_000695815.1 Acanthisitta chloris | reverse complement strand
GGTGCCGCTGGCTCCGTGTGGCGGTGCCCTTGTCGTTGTCGTTGTCCCGGTGCGCGCTCCGCCGCTCTCGGGCGCTCGCGGGGTGGGCAGGGCTGGGGGAGCTCCCAGGTCATCAGGGCCAAGGATGAACTTGCCCCTGTGCTGTGGCTCGGCTTTTGCAGCCTTATTTGTGCCTTTATCCCTTTCCTGCTTAAGCTTTTATGGTCTTGATACCCTTCTTTATGCACTTCTTACTTAGGCTTTTCTACTTTGTTTATACTTTTTTTGCTTAGGCTTTTATGTCCTTTATACCCTCCTTACAAATGCTTTTATACCCTTATTTATAACCTTATTTACACCCTTATTTATACTCTTCTTAGGCTTTTACACGCTTCTTTAACACTTCTATTTATGCTTTCCTAGCCTTCTTTGTACCCTTCTTACTTACTCTTTTACACCCTTCCTACGTATGCTTTCATACCTTTTTTTAACTCTTCTCTCTTGGGCTTTTAGGCCCTTTTTTAACCCTTCTCACTTAGGCTTTAATACCCTTTTTTAACCCCTCTCACTTATGCTTTTAGGCCCTTTTTTAACCCTACTTATGCTTTTAGGCCTTTTTTTAACCCTTCTCACTTGGGCTTTTAGGCCCTTTTTTAACCCTTCTCACTTGGGCTTTTATACCTTTTTTAAGCCTTCCTACTTAAGCTTTTATGCCCTTTTTTAACCGTTCTCACCTAAGCTTTTGTACCCTTATTACCTTTATTACTCATGCTTTTCTACCCTTGTTTCTACCGTTCTTACTTATGCCTTTAAACCCTTCTTTAAAGACTTCTCTTGCACTCCCTGACCAGCACATTGAGCCATAATAAATCACAACTGGAGAATGGACTCCCTCGCCCCATCCTGTCCCTCCCTGCAGGGACCTGTGCCTGCCAAATCCACACCTAGTGTGGTCACCTGGGCTGTGATGAACAAGAACTGATGTGGGGTTTGCTCTGTTTTCCCCAGCAGACATGAAAGTCATCACCTGTGAGATAGTGTGGCACAACAAGGAGCCTGTTTACAGCTTGGACTTCCAGCATGGAGCTGATGGGAGGATCAACCGCTTGGCCTCAGCAGGGGTGGACACAGCTGTGAGGGTCAGTGCAGCCTGGGTGGTTTGGGGCAGAATATTGGGGTGTTGGCTGTGCATGACACTGTGGAGGATGATTTAGGGTGTAGCTGTTTACAGGATCACAGAAGGTTTGGGTTGAAGGGACATTAAAGCTCATCCCATCCCACCTCTGCCCTGGGCAGGGACACCTCCCACCAGCCCAGGCTGCTCCAAGCCCCATCCAGCCAGGCCTGGAACATCCCAGGGATGGAGCAGCCACAGCTGCTCTGGGCAACCTATGCCAGTGCCTCAGCACCTCACAGGGACCAACTCCTGCCCAATATCCCATCCAACCCTACACTCTGTCAGTGGGAAGCCATTCCCTCGTGTCCTGTCACTCCAGGCCCTTGTCAATAATCTCTCCATCTCTCCTGTAGTTCCTTCAGATCCTGGAAGGTCTCAGCACTTCACAGGGAGGAATTCCTGCCCAATATCTAATCTAACCCTCTTCTCTTTCACCTTAAGGGCATTCTCCCTTGTCCTGTCATTCCAGGCCCTTGTAAAAAGTCTCTGAAATTGTTTTATTCCAGTCACTCCAGCCAAAACTTTTCACTTCCTCATTTCTTCCCTGTTGATATATATATATTTGAGGGATTTTTTAATACATATTTTAGGGCTAGAAAACAGTCAATTATCTGTGACACAAAAGATGTGTGTTAATACATTATCATTATCCCATGCTGCTAAATCCCTGTGTTCCCAGGTTTGCTCAACACGTTTGAAGCTGAAGGTTGTTGATGAATGGAGAGAGAATGATGTTAAATGTTTGGTTGGGGTTTGTCTTATTAATTTCCTGGAAATACTCATGCAATTAACCTGGCTGAAAAAAATCCTGCAATGTCATTACAAATTCCTACCCACAAACCTACCAGAGGAGGTTCAAATTAGATATTAGAAACAATTGTTCCCTGCCAGAGTGTTGAGGCCTTGGAATGAGCTGCCCAGGGAGGTGGTGGAGTCACTGTCTCTGGGAGTGTCCCAGTGACATCTGGATGTGACCCTTGGGGACATGGTATGGGGGCGATGATGGTAGTGCTGGTGGGACTGGATAATCTCGAAGGTCTCATCCAGCCTTGCTGATTCTGTGATATTCCACCTTGTTCTTGCAAACTCTCTGTCATGCTGTCCTAACCAGATCTGGAAGGTGGCAAAAGGCCCAGATGGCAAGGCCATCGTGGAGTTCCTGTCCAACCTGGCTCGGCACACCAAGGCCGTGAACGTTGTGCGCTTCTCCCCGAGCGGTGAGATCCTGGCGTCGGGAGGAGATGGTGAGAGCTGCTTCTCTGGGCCTCGGGAGAGCTGGTTGTGATGCTGAACTACATGAAATGCATGACCCAAACAGTGGGAGGCAAAGTAAGAAGCTTCATCTGGTTTCTCCCCCAGATGCTGTTATTTTGTTGTGGAAGCTGAATGACAGTAAAGAGCTGGAGCCGTTGGTTTTTCAGGATGAAGATGAAGCTCAGCTCAACAAGGAGAACTGGGCAGTAATTAAAACTTTAAGGTAGCTTAATATTTCATGAGTTGGTTTGTCTTTTCAGTGGTTTTGGTTCCCCAGTGGCTTTTATCACCTGATGCAATCTTCAGTGTATGTTATTAATGAAGGGGGCTCAGAAAAAGGAGGGAGATAAGTCCTCACACAACAAGCTATGAAAACTGGGTTTGATGAGACCTCTGGGTGGTTCTTTAATGTTCTACCACCTTCTGCACATGGAAGATTTGTCAAAAACCTGCAAGACTTACTGTTCACTTGACCTCAGTGGTACTTTATTTGCCTCTTGATATTGATGTGCATAAAGCTCATGTAGCTGTTAATTTTTCCAATCAATCATTGCCTTCTCTCTTGGCTTCTAGAGGCCACTTAGAAGATGTGTATGATATTTGTTGGACCTCAGATGGAAATTACATGGCATCTGCCTCTGTGGATAACACAGCTATCATGTGGGATGTCAATAAAGGTAAGTGCTACATTTATCCTTTGCATCTCCAGGCCTGGAGATAGTAAATGTCTCACTGGAGGCATCCCTGGAAATGTTCACTTGCAGGTTGGATGAGGCTTGGAGCAGCCTGGGCTAGTGGAAAGTGTCCTTGCTCATGGCAGGGGGTGGAACTAGATGATCTTTAAGGTTCTTCCAGCCCAAACCAGTCAGTAATCCCATGATTAGGTTAAAAATGGGAAGCAGGTATAGGATCCAGGCTCTGATCTGCAAGCTGTGACTGTTTTCTAAGCTCCATAAGGTAAAACTCTTGTGTTCAATCTCATCACACTGCAGTGGGACTGAGGGTTGGAAGTCCTTGAGGTCCAGACTGTCCTATAGAAACATCATCATGTGTTTGCTCTGCTGTTTCACTCTTTCTCAGGCCATTTTCAGGGTCAGAGCAGTGCCCAGAGGGACTTTTGGTGTCCTCCAGCATGGCCTCAACTCTTACCTGTGTCATCCTTTTGGAGAGCTATTTATTGTCTTGGAAACTTGTCAGAGTGTTTCTGTGTAAGAAAGCAACATGTGATAGGAAAAAAAGATAGGAAAATTCCTACCTGTCACCTGTAATTCCAGAGCATTCTCTGAGAATTCTTTGTTGCTTTACCTCATCAGAGGCTTTGGCTCTGAGACATTCACCTGTGGGACATCAGTGAGGTCAGAGAACCTTTGCTGATTTGAGTTTGTAGGGAACAAGCCTTAAACTGGCACTTAAACCCCAACTATTTCTGCTCTTCTTCTCACCACATTAACACTTTTACACTTAAACAGTTGTTTCTCCATGTCCTGAAGTGGTTTTTTTTGATTTATTTCTGCAATGAAGAAATGTTTCAAGCCACATTGGAACTGAGGAGCTGAAAACTATTTGTCATTTCAGGCCAGAAGGTTTCCATATTTAATGAACACAAGAGTTATGTCCAAGGAGTTGCCTGGGACCCTCTGGGCCAGTACATTGCCACTCTGAGCTGTGACAGGTGAGTTGGACTAAGTGTTTTACCTTCATATTCTTACTTGAGGCTGAGTTAAAAGGAAGTTTACCAGAGAAACATGAGTTTTCTTTTAGTTTTGTTCAGATTGTTCCTTGTAGGTTACAGAAAGGCATAAAAGGTGAAGTACCATGCAGAATATTTTTCCACTGATCTCTTTCTTTGCCCACTTACTCCTCCACCCCCACTGGTTTTGTCAGTGATGTCATTGGCCAAGCTTAGCACACACTTCATAAACTTGGTCCTGGTCAGAGCTTTGAGTGAGTTTAAGCTGTTGAAGGCCTGTGGTGCTCAGAGCTGCCTCATAAATGTGTGTCATCTGGCACCACTGCAGCCAAAACTGCTGTCAGAATGGCAAAGGAGCTTTGATTTCAGGTTTGCAGTAAGCTGAGGGTGAGTAGGTCACCCCAATCCTGTCTTTGCTAACCATTTCTGTGAGGTTTGGGTGCCTCTGTCACCCAGAGAAGCAGTGGAACACAGGTCATGGCATGATGAACAAGTTGTTCCTGGAGTAAGTAAGTGAGGGTATGGACTAAGCTGAAGAGGGGAAGTCTCCCACCCCTCAGATGCTGTTTGCCAGGTTAGTGAGTGGCATCAGCTCAGTGGGGTCTGGGCCAGGACTGGATATTGGGATACTGGGCAGGAATTGCTCCCTGTGAGGTGCTGAGGCACAGGTTGCCCAGAGCAGCTGTGGCTGCTCCATCCCTGGGAGTGTTCCAGGCCAGGTTGGATGGGGCTTGGAGCAGCCTGGGCTGGTGGGAGGTGTCCCTGTCCATGGCAGGGTGGGATGAGATGATCTCTGAGGTCCCTTCAACCCAAACCAGTGTGTGATTCCATGACATCTAACTGTGCTCTCCACCTCGTAGGATCCTGCGGGTGTACAACACCCAAACCAAGCGAGTCGCATTCAATGTCACCAAGATGCCTTCTGGATCAGGGCCTGAAGGAGAGGTAAGTTTTTCTGCTGCAAATGAAGCTGAAAAATGTCCTGGGAATTATTTCACACGAGTTTTCTGTGAAACCAAAGGGGCAGGTATTTTCTGTTCAGGTAGTTTATAATATCTCAGAATCATCAAGGCTGGAAGAGACCTTCAAGCTCATCCAGTCCCACCATCACCTCTGCACCACCATCATCACCACTCCTAAACCACATCCCTCATGCGCTGCCTCAAAGCCTTTGGCTGTAAATGTCAAAAATAGTGTGGAAAAATTAGTATCCATGGTGAGTTCTTAACAGGAAAACCTCAGTCGTGGCTGCCAGTAGCTGTGAAGTTATTAATGGATGTGACATAGCAATAACATGTGCAAGTTCCATAATATTTTAAAGCCAGCCTGAAATTTTCACAAAGATAATCTGATTTTTAAGAAAAATAGGGAAAATAGAGGAAATTCTAACCCTAAGAAGGAAAACAAAGAGCTTTTCTCCTCCCAGCCAGGTCTGAGTGAGAATAAAATCACACCTCCAGGCTGGCTATAACCTTAATCCTTCTCTTCATGCCTTTTCTTTCTTGAGGAAAGCATTTGTAGCAGTTTTATGGGGACTGGAGAACAGGCAGTTTGCCAGGAGAGAAGTTCTCTTTCACCCTCTAACACCAGAGTTCAGATGAAGTGCCTGAGGACAGGCTTTTCTGCTGGCTGTTAAATTATGCTGCTCTCCAGGTTATTGCCAGTTTTGATTACTGGTGTAACTTGGGAGTGTTTTGATTAACAGCTGAAGAAGGATCAAGGGCTGTTTTTCTTAGCTGTGAAGAATTTAGAGCACAATGTGAGTTTGAAGGAGCCCAAGGTTTGTCAAACATTGATCTCTTCCAAGTTCCATCAGGTTGGATTGAACCACTGGGTGTTTTCTCTCCCTGGAATGCCCCTGGCCCTTGACACAGTGCTGTTGTCCATGTTGCAGGTGAAGAGCTATCGGATGTTTCATGATGACAGCATGAAGTCCTTCTTCCGCCGGCTCAGCTTCACTCCTGATGGCTCCTATCTGCTCACCCCAGGTGTGGGAGCGTGGACTGTCACTTGGGTTGTATCACAGCATCGTTCAGCCTGGAAAAGACCTCTGAGATCAAGTCCAACCTGTGACCCATCACCACCTTGTCAGCTAGACCAGAGCACTAAGTGCCATGTTCAGTCGTGCCTAGAACTCCTCCAGGGATGGTGACTCCACCACCTCCCTGGGCAGCACATTCCAGTGCCTGACAGTCCTTTCCATGGAGAAATTCCTCCTGATGGCCAGCCTGAACCTTCCCTGGCACAGCTTGAGGTGTTTCCTCTTGTTCTGTCCCTTGTTCCCTGACAGCAGAGACCAACCCTCACCTCACCACAACCTCCTTTCAGGGAGTTGTAGAGTGAGAAGGTCTCCCCTGAACCTCCTGTTCCCCCGGCTGAGCCCCACCAGCTCCCTCAGCCTTTCTAGTGTGTTCTGGTTGGAATGTGCCTCAATATTCCTTTCAAACAGCTCAGAGAAGCTGATTGGGCCTAATTCTGCCGTTCCTCATTCTCCCACCTGAAGCAAATCAAGACTCCACAATACTCTTCCATCAGCAGTCCATAACATCAACTTTCTGCTGGGATGAAAATGCTCTTGATGGCATTTTTTTATGACCAGAGCCACATAAATTGCAAGAGCAGAAATAGAAATGAAGGACAACAAGTGGTTTCTTCTGACTCGTGTCTCTTTGTGTCCTTTCTTGAGGACATTCTGCCCCCAGACAACACTGCAAGGAGGGGATCAGTGCTGTACAGGCACTGCTTTAGAGCTGTCTGACAACATCAAACAGCAGCTCTGAGGGGGAAGCACAGACTACATAAATATTTGGGACACCTTTTCAAGTTGGGTTGCCCGAGTGGACAAGCCTAATTCCCAAGAAGTTGGATGTTTATCGACCTAAATTGTGTGCTCAGGACCTTCCTGAGGGGATGAGTAATGCTGTAACCTTTGTTTTTGCAGCTGGTTGTGTGGAGTCGGGCGAAAACGTTACGAACACCACCTATGTTTTCTCCAGAAACAACCTTAAAAGGTAGAGTGGAAATAAGGTACAAATATGAGTTTATTTTTAAGCAAGTTGAGATAGTGAAGCTTTTGTTTTCTGATTCCCTGTGAAAGGCCTGTGGGGCACCTGCCATGTCCTGGGAAGGGAACTCTTGCTGTTCGCTGCTGCCCTGTCTACTTTGAGCTGAGAGGAGCATTGAATAAAGGTACTTCAAGTCCTCCAGGGAGGATCAACTTCTAGCAAATACGTGGGAAAGCCAACGTGGCTGTTTACTGTTTTATGCCCCATCCATTAGGGTAGTGTTGTACCACATCTTAGAAGCTCTTTCCTGGTTCTAAGACCCTGAATTCACCTCAAGTACCTCATGAGTAGCTTTTGATATAGTGAGTAAATGTTCTTACTTGGCCCCTCAGGCTACAGAAAATACAGTTGGGTATTTTTTCTTGCCCTATTAACCATTTTGTGCTAAAAGAAAATCACTTGGTTTAGCACTAAAGAAGCAATACAGTGAAATATTTGCTGTTAGTCTCACCTAACCACATCACAGGAGCAGCAGAGTGTTGGTCTAGCTTGCAACAACCATTGGTGTTTATTCAAGGAAGCCCAACCTGAAGCAGTGCTGGTGTTACTGGCCAGAACAGGAACTCTGAGGTGGGGAAATGGTATGAAGCTGCACAAGAACTTTCCTGGGGATTGAAATCCAACCTTAGTGTGAGCCCAGTGGGTCCAGGAGTGTTTATACTTTGACAAGAGTGATGTTCCTCTGGTACAAAGACAGAGCTTTGCTCCTTTCCTTAGAGGGTTTAGAGGTTACTTGATGTATTTCCATGGTCATCCATTGTAATGGTGTGTTGCAAAGGGAAGGAGATGAGTGTCTGCTGTTGGTCTCTGTAGCTCCTCTACAGGGAGGTTTTAATACTGAAGTTCCTAGAAAAAATTCAGCTGGAAAAGAAAGGACAAACTTAACAAAATTATAGCAATCCAAAGGGAGAAACCTGCCAATTTCTCTCTCTTAAGACAAGATGGGGCTTGGAGCAACCTGGGTTAGTGGAAGGTGTCCCTGCCCATGGCAGGGAGTGGAACAAGTGAATGCAAGAGAGAATTCTCAGTGTGCTCATTTCTTTGCTTTCCAGATGAACTCAGTCCCAAATCACCTCCTGCTCTGTTTAACCTTCCCTATCGCTTGGTGTTTGCTGTTGCCTCAGAAGATTCTGTGCTCTTCTATGACACTGAGCAGAGTTTCCCCTTTGGTTATGTGTCTAACATCCATTATCACACCCTCAGTGACATTTCCTGGTAAGTCATTGCTGTATTAAGATTTATTTTTTCTTGTGAGGGGAGAAAACATCCTTTTTATATGTCCCAAGTTCTGTGCAGCATTTTGGTCTTGCTGTGGTTTGTTTCATTTGTGACATGTGTCGTCACTGTGTCTGATTTTTTTTGCCCTGTAAACAGAGGATTTTAGTTCTCTATCAGTTGGGGGAAAAAAGTGCAAACTCCCTGGGACCAAACAGATGGAAATGTAATGGCAGTTAATATTTTGAGTGCCCATGAAACATCCTCATTGTTCAGGCACTGTAGCTGGGAGGAATGAAGTTGTGTGAAGGTTTTGGAAGTCAACTGAGTTCAGGTTTCTGTTCAAAATGGTACAGTCCTGCTTGGTGGTTCTTCAGGTGTGGGACAGAGTGGTTTATGTGACTCCCAACATGGAATCTGAGGTGTGGAGTCAGAACTGGGGGTGGAAATGGAACTCAATCAGGATATGTGCACAAGGGTTCAATGTACACATGGACTTGGGGATGGGAGGAGGGAAAGGAAAAGGTAAGTACAGCGTTATAAAAGGGAGGTGTGGGTTGAAGAGAAGTTCTGGCCTTCAATTTTAATGGAAAACCAACTGCCAATAGGTCCAGTGATGGATCCTTCCTTGCCATTTCCTCCACGGATGGATACTGCTCGTTCGTCACCTTTGAGAGGGATGAACTGGGAATCCCACTGAAGGAGCAGCCCCAGATCAGTGTCAGGACTTGTGGTGCAACAGAGAAGAAGGTGAAGAAGAACCAGTCCCACAAAGTCACACCCCCAAGCTCCAGGCTGCCAGAGGGGACTCCTCCCAGCAGGGTCACCGATCCCAGCACTGCCACCCACCAGCCCAGAACTCCCATTGCTTCTGGGAAGGACTTGCCTTCCACACCTGTTGGCATCAAAAATATTCCAGTCTCATCCTCAGAGGAGAGGAAAATGAGCCAGGCAGGCAACCAGAGCTCTAAAGCAAACCAGCCCAGGAGGATTACTCTCACCACTTTACAAGGCTGTTTCAAGACTCCAAGGTGAGATTTATATTGCTGTTTCCAGTCATAAACACATAGGCCAAGACAAGCTGTGCTTGTGCTGCATTGAAAGGTTGAGGTTTACACAGGAATTCCCAGCTCTGGGCCTTGATGGGGGCTGTCTTGACATGGAAATTTTTGTTCAGAGTCTCTCCTGAACCCTAAATGTACAGATTTTATGTTTCTGCCTGAAGTGTGAGGTAGTAGCAAAGCTCACTTGACCTTTAGCCGTGCCTAGAGGGCAGCAATAGGTGTGTGTCTTGGGCCAGGAGTTGGATTTTGGATGGTCTAGTGGAAGGTGTCTCTGCCCATGGCAGGGGGATGGACCAGATGAGCTTTAAGGTCCCTTCCAACCCAACCCATTCCATGATTCTATGATTGTCAACCAACCTGCAGTTGATACCTGAGCTCCTTGTAGGTCTTTTTGACTTATGCCTCAATCCTCTGCCACTTCTGTGCTGAATTTCCAAGTGCCATCCGGAAGAGATTTAGCAGAAGGAAATAGGTTTACTGTCATTATTAGTGGATTTCAGTGGGCAGAGAGTTCATGAGAGTTCCTGAGTCTAAGGTGCTACCACGGGCAGGGCTAAGGAATAGAGATCTCAGCCAAAGGACTGTGCTCTGAAGGTGAATATCAGCTTTGTGCCACATATAGCACAAGCAAAAGTACTTTCTAGAGGAGAGGGACATTGAGGTGCTGGAGCAGGTCCAGAGAAGAGCAGCGAGGCTGGTGAAGGGACTGGAGCACAAGTGCCATGAGGAGAGGCTGAGGGAGCTGGGGGTGTTCAGCCTGGAGAAGAGGAGGCTCAGGGGAGACCTTCTCACCCTCTGCAACTCCCTGACAGGAGGTTGGAGTCAGGTGGGGGTTGGTCTCTTCTCCCAGGCAACCAGCAGCAGGACAAGAGGGCACAGACTCAAGCTCTGCCAGGGGAGGTTTAGGTTGGATATTAGGAAGAGATTTTTACAGAGAGAGTGCTCAGGCATTGGAATGTGCTGCCCAGGGAGGTGGTGGATTCATCATCCCTGGAGGTTTTCAAGCTGAGACTGGATGTGGCACTTAGTGCCATGGTCTAGTGACCACGGTAGGGTTGGACTTAATGAGCTTGGAGGTCTTTTCCAACCTGGGTGATTCTATGATTCTGTGATAGTGGTATTTAAACTGCTAAAAAATTGCTTCATTCAACATATAACAAGAAGGCAAAATCCATAGTAAAATATACCTAAAGTACCTCTACAGTTAACTGATTCTGTATGAATTTAATAATAAAATGCTTGTGGAAATGATATCTTCAAAGCAAATTAAACTGTTTGTGCTCTTTTAAAGGAGAGTAAACTTGATTTCCTTGAAGCCAGACACACCAACATTTGCATCTGCAGACACAGCTCCTGCCCCTCCTGCCTCAGAACAGGAACAGGGTAAGGCTTTTGTGGCTCTTCATACCCAGCCAAGTCCTTTGCCAAGCAGTTTTTTTCCTTACATTTCAAAAAAACCCTAGGCTTAGTTGTAAATTTTAAAGCTTTTTCTTTATCTCGATGTGTTTGAAAGGTGCTTTTGGCAACATGCTGTGTTCTCACTGTGGTGGCTCTTGGGCAGCTGCTTATGTGACTTACATGTCACTGCAGGTTTTATAGCAATGGGTGAAATAGCTGAAACCGAATCCAAGAAGAGTAAATCACTGGATGTGATGTTCTCCAGGTCCTACACTTGGGTTTTAAAGACCTGTTTTACTCCCAGCATGTCATTGTTTCACTTTTTGGACTCTCTCACACCAAGCTTAGAGCTTTTTTGGTGAGTGCTGAATTGTTTGTGAATTCAGCAAACCAATAAACCACCTTCATCTGGATTTGCTGCTCTAAAATGATTTGCTGTGTGCTTATTGCAGAGAGGCCTTTACCATCTGATGAGAGTCTCCAAAATCCTCCAGCACCAAAACGTCCTAGAACTGAGGAAATGTCTCTTTCTGCATCTGGAGATCAAACCAGCAGTGATTCAAACAAGCTTTTAGCAAACTCTTCACAGGCTGAAGTCTGAAGTGACTTCTAAGTGCATTTCTACTCCCTGAAGACAGAACTCCTCAAGGAATGCCACAGCTTAAGGAAATCAGAGTGCTAAAAGCCACACAGTGACCTGTGAGTCTCCATCAAAGCCCCTCAGTTCATGTTTACAGAGCATTATGTCTTCCAGTAATTTGTCTGGCCAGAAGAACAGAAAGCATTCATAAGGTTTGATGTGGCTTAAGACCTAAAAACTGAGTGGAAATAGTTTCATTCCAGCATCTTGTTCAGCAGTGGGTGAAATTGTGCTCCCCAGTACCTCTGGAGCAGAGGCTGATGTGCTCTGAATGGCCAACACACACCAGGGCTGAGCTGATGGAAACAGAAATGGCAACTTGCAGCTGCAAGGAACAAGAAAGCAAAAGGAAGAAACCCTTTGGAGACCTGTTTTCAGCACGGAAGAGCAGAAGAGAGTTCTTAGTTGCTTGGTTTCTGTGTTTAAAGGAGAAACACAGGCAGGAGATTCTCCTGAGGCAGCAGGACCTGAGTGTAGACATTAGACATTTCCCCCCTCTTTTTTTTTTTTTTCCAAATCTTAGCTCTCTTAGCCATTAAAATACCCTTCAGAGAATGGTAAACTTCTAGAAGTTGATTTCTTTTTAGCATTTAATCCTTGCCCTGAGTATTTGGCATTTAATAACTGAACTGCAGTGCCCAACCACAGTGTCCTGAGCTCATCCACTTCATTTTGTTCAACATCATGGACTTGATTTGAACAGTAACATTTTAAAATGGGAATAGTTGTAGCTGGTGAGAAGCATTGAGATGTTTTAAACACAGTTTCCCCTCATGATTCAGCCTATTGGAATTCCACAACACACTAACTGTGTCTTTGCTTTCAGCCACTGTGATGAGGCTGAAGCTTCATTAGACTTACTTAAACCTGAGGTGATGAATATGAAGATCTAATTACCAAGTAAAGCCACACCTAAAACTGGTTTTCTCCCCCCAAAATTGATAGAGATAGCTAAATTAAAGCTTATGGAGTCTTGAGTTATGCTGAAGCAAGTACTTATAATTAACATGCATTACTAGACTTGATATCTTATGCTTTGACATATTGTTGGATAATAATGATACTGACACACTGTGACTTGGCTAAATTCATGCAGCACTTGGATTTTACCCTTTGTCCATGACTGAGTGTCATCATTGCTGTATTAAATGCCTCTCTTTAACACTGTGCCAGTCACAATTGCAGTTCCTGTTTTTGTGGTCCAAATTTCCTTCTCCAGGGAGCCATTCCCACCTAACATCCATACTAAGGCACTGAAAACTGCTCTCACACTGTTCCTAGACAGTGTGTCCATGTTTTGTCCCCAGCCCTTAACTCTGCTCCAAGGCAGATCATGCCCAGTGCTATTCCAGTTCTTTTCTACCTGCTTCCTAAGGTCTATTGCATAGACCTTATTGCATATATTATTCCAGGGATGCTCTTCAGTCCAGGTTTGACTTCACTGTTCCTTTTAATTGGCCAGTTGAATTGTTCATCGTTCAAATTGGCCTTGAGTTCATATTCCAGCTGGGAATGAGGTGTAGGTGTCATTGTCTTAGGTCACAGTTTATCTCAGAGCCTTCTGTAAGGATCTTCCCCATCCTGAGGGCTATCCTGCTTGTACTCTTGGATGAGACAACAATAGGATCTCACAGCAGAAAGAAGAGAAGAAAACTGATTGAATTCATTCCTAAAAGAGGCAGCAAATGACTGTTAAGCTTGGGAAGCCACAGAACTCTTCATTTGGGGTGTCCAAGCCTTATCTCATCAGCACATTTGGAACCAGTCAGTGTCCCACAGGTCAGAGCCCTGAAAACCAAACCCAGAGCTGCTAGTGTAAATATCCATGTGGACTGTGTATCTCAGGGGGTTCAACTTCAGGCAAGTGATCCTTTCCCTTCTCTAGACTGGTTTTCTTCCATGTCTCACATGGTTTTCTCTGTCTTGCCAAGAGATCTTTTAACCGATGATCTTTCTGTCCCAATTCTACACATTTTTAATACCTATACATATGAATCTATGTAACAAACACCATTCTCTCCAAATAAATTGTTGCTATTTTTTTCCAGCTTCTTTCTCAGAGTTTGCTTTCTTAGGAGTTACACTGAGGAAAGTAGATTTTGGGTGAGGATTCCTGGGTATCTTGCTCCGGGAAAAGCTTCCTGGTGTGTAGTAATGGTTTGTTTTAAGACAACTAGACACCATGTTCCTCTGCTCTTGGTGTTAGTTTTAATTTTGCTGCTATCCAGGTACCTAAATTAATATATCTTGTCATTATTTAGCCATTTCTTGACAAGATTTGCCTCTGAGTTCAAAACAGACTCACTGTTTTGTATCTGCATTCCCTGTGTTTATATGAACTTTTTTACCAAATAACCTAAAATAAGCCCCATAACTGTTGTTATCCAGGAAGAGAGGATTTTCAGGTAACAATATTGTCTGTGTGTTTCCTGCTGTGTTTCCAGATTGGATTTTAGTTGTGTTTTCTGTGAGGTGGGTTTTTTTTGCCTCTGAGGTGATAAAGCTCTTTTCTTGCCACAAACCCCTGAGTTTCACCAGCAGGTGACAGCATTCCCCACAGAAAAGCACCTCTGCTCCAAATTTACCTCTGCTTAAAGATATTTCTCATCATCTTTATTTTTCTTCACCCTAAAAATAGATTTTTTTGGGGCCTTCTTTCCACCTGGTGAGGAAGAAAAGCTGCAAATAGGCTTCTAGAAGAAAGTTTTTCCAGGAGGCAAACACAACAGGCTGACTTCAGTTAAGAGGTGAGACACTGCACAGCCTCTCCTGCTCCACTCAGCATGTCCAAAGGATTTTCTGGTGGGATTGGGTACTGCAAACTCTCTAAGGAGTCAGCCTGTCATTAGACAGTCCTGGATGGAGGTGACACTGGATGGTGGGAGCAACCAGCCAGAGGTCCTGGAAGTCTGAGTGGAGAGAATGACATGAATTTTGCTGTTGAGTCTACCAAGGAAAGAGCATTCAGGAGTATTACATTCTTCTAACACCTGAAGGAGCCTATAGGAAAGATGGAGAGAGATGGAGAGAGAATTTCCAAGGGCCTGGAGTGCCATGACAAGTGGGAATGGCTTCACACTGATAGAGTAGGGTTGGATTGGATACTGGGCAGGAATTGCTCCCTGTGAGGTGCTGAGGCACTGGCACAGGTTGCCCAGAGGAGCTGTGGCTGCTCCATCCCTGGGAGTGTTCTAGGCCAGGCTGGATGGGGCTTGGAGCAGCCTGGGCTGGTGGGAGGTGTCCCTGCCTGGGGCAGAGGTGGAACTAGATGATCTTTAAGGTCCCTTCCAGCCTGAGACATTCTTGGATTCTATGATTCACCAAGAACTATTGATTTTCATCCCAGACAGACCTGCCTGGGAGATCTCTCAGCCTTTAGGCTGCCACTAAGCTCTGAAGCAAAATTCCCACATTTGGTACCAATTATCCTCCATGACTAGCCACACAGAGCTCCACACAGCAGGTCAGTTCTCCCTCCAGGGCAGGATTTTGGGACAATGCCATTGCCTCCATGCCATTCCCCTGGGGAGTTGGCAAAGCCACAGAGATAAGCTGTGGGTGCTGAAGGCTCAAGGCCTTCCTGCTCCTCCTGCTCTCATTCTGTTGGGAAAAGGTCTTCCATGTGTGACCTGTTGATCCTCCCTGCTGCCAGTGCCTCCTGCCCTGGTGTCTAGCTGCAGGTGCTCCAACCCCAGCAAGAAGAGCTGGAATGTGCCAACAGGGAGCAGCTCAGTTTTCCCCTTCCATGTCTGCCAACCTCAGTTTTCCTTGAGCCCAAGAGCCACTTCCAGCCAAAGGATATTGCTGGGAATCCGACTGTTTATTCCCCTAGCCCTGAGGCCTCTTGGCCTGGAACCTGAGAGGTTTTGCCTCTTAGAGCATGAAGAATTAAAAAGGTTCACAGATTTCTTTCTGTCTGGAAACTGCTCATAAACTGGGGCTTGTCCAGAGTCTGAGAAAACCTGATCCTGGTGCTCTTTGAGAGAAGAACCTGTTTGTGTCTTGGAACAGAGAGGCTGTTGCCATCTTTTCCATGGGGCCTGATTGGTGTTTCACTCCCCAAAAATCTTAATTTTGGGGTTTTATTTGTGCTCCAGTTATATGAAACTGGCTTTGGGCTCAGTCCATGCATGGAATACACATCTACATGGATACACGCTCCTGCCTTGGTGGGTGTCTTGGGTCTTTCTTTTGTATTTCCCACTTGAAATGTTTTTGTTGCTAAGAATTTGACCAGGAAGGCTGAATTTGGGAGGGTATTATTTCCCTGAAATTCCTCTGTGGGTTCTTCCCAAATGCCACTTTCTCCTCCTCAGGTGTCTCAGATGTGAACCTTGGGCACAATGATGATCAACTGTGAATATAAATAATGTCTCAGAACAAACTTCTCCCATTTAGCCAGCAGAAGTAAATAAATAAGCTGGGCAGGGATTTTTGGAGGTTGATTTCAGCGAAGCTGAAACAAGGAATTCTTAAGAGCTGTTTGCTAAGGGAAATGGATCCAGGCCAGGCTGAAATGGGAATGGCTGTGGCTATCTGTGGGATCTCAGCCTGGTTAATTGAACCAGTTGGAAATGGTACTGTGAACTCAGTCCCTGAGTTCTGCCTCCTCCATGCCAGGAGCTGCAGGAGCCTCTGGATGCTTGTGTTTTCCCTTTTCCTGGCAGCACTGGGCTCGCACCAGCTGGATATACTTACAAATAAAGAGCAGGGCAGAAAAGAAGGTATGGATTTACTCCACAAGGAGGAGAATGTGTTGTCTCTGTCCTCCAGCATTCTGAACTTTGACCCCATAAAAATGCTGCATCTTTGCTGTGTGATGCGTTGTTACAAGGAGGCAATGGCTGGAGCCAGCAGCAAAAAAAATCAGTGCTGCTTGGTTGATTGTGCAGGAATAACCCACAACATTCTGCTGCTGCAATATTTTTCTGGATACAATCTGTAATTTACAGCAGCCAGGGCAGGAATAGGGAGGTGGTGGAGTCACCATCCCTGGAGGTGTCCAAGGAACCACTGGACCTGGCACTCAGTGCCCTGGTTTAGTTGCCAAGGTGGTGATGGGTCACAGGTTGGACTTGATGGGCTTGGAGGTTTTTTCCAACCTCAGTGATTGTGTGGAGAGAGAACAGTTATTTTTCATACAATCTGTTCCTTGGAATGTTGAGTCCTCTTCAGTGGGAAAGTGTGTGTGTGTCAAACAATTGCATTTTGTGCCCGGTGTTCTTCCACCAGCAAAACTGGAGAGCTTTGCCAATACCTGGGATGTGTTAGCTGCTGGAGTAGGTGCTGGTAGTAAACACATCATTGTTTCTATTCACTCTCAGTTTCCCAGAAGTAGGAAAGCAAATTTTCCAGATGAATTATAGAATCCCAGACTGGTTTGAGTTGGAAAGGACCTTCAAGCTCATCCAGTCTCATCCCCTGCCATTGGCTGGGACCCCTCCCAGGGATGGAGCAGCCACAGCTGCTCTGGGCAGCCTGTGCCCATGCCTCAGGTCCTCACAAGGAGCAATTCCTGCCCAATATCCATCTGTCCCTGCCCTCTGGCAGTGGAAACCATTCCTTCTGTCCTATCCCTTTGTGCTTTCTGCACTAAGAGGTGATTTTCACTGATAGTTTCTGCTTGGATACCTCAGGATTAATTTTGGGGTGAGGGTTTAGATATGCTCTATAAATGTGAGGATAAGAGTCACAGTGGAAGGGTTGGTATGGGCTGGAGGGAAGGGATGGCACATCCAGAGGGATCTTGACAGGCTTGAGAGGTGGAACAATGCAAACCTCGTGGAGTTCAACAAAATGATGTGCAAGGTTCTACATCTGGGCCAGGGCAATCCCAGGCACAGCTACAGGTTGGGTGGGGAAGGAATTGAAATCAGCAGTGAGGAGAAAAATACTAGAAAAGTTTTTTCCTGTGCAGGTGGTGAGACACTGGCCCAGATTGCCCAGGGAGGCCCGTGTTGCCCAGGGTGGCTGTGGCTGCCCGAACCCTGGTGGTGTTCAAGGCCAGGCTGGATGAGCCTTGAGCAACCTTATCTAGTGAGGAGGTGTCCCTGCCCAGGGCAGGGGATGGGGCTGGATCATCTCTAAGCTCCATCCCAGTCCCTAAATTCTGTGATTCTATGACATAACCTTCTCTATTGCGCACAGGTTCTTGCTGTACAAATAATTACTACAAAGGGCTAATTATATTCCATAACAGTAACAACTCTAAATATTGTCTCAGTTTTTAGAGCAGAATCCAGGTACAATCTGCTTTCTGGCTAACAAATTCAGGCCCATGCCTGAGCCTTTGCTGGAAGAAGCCACATGATGGCAATATTGCTAATCTTTAACTTTGTTAGGTTAAGTAACTCACTAGCTCTGGGGTTCAACTCAGAGCAAGGTGTGGAATCCTGCCTGAAGTTCCTTGGGTTTTGGAGGAAATCTTTCATGATTTGGCTTGGAGAGAGAGGACAAGGGGGAATGGCTTCACATTGACTGAGAGTAGGGTTGGATGGGATATTGGGCAGGAATTGGTCCCTGTGAGATGCTGAGGCACTGGCACAGGTTGCCCAGAGCAGCTGTGGCTGCTCCATCCCTGGGAGTGTTCCAGGCCAGGTTGGATGGGGCTTGGAGCAGCCTGGGCTGGTGGGAGGTGTCCCTGCCCATGGACAAGAACTTTAAGGTCATTTCAACCCAAACCAGTCTGTGTTACTATGCAATCAAATCACTTTACAAGACACTCTGAGGGTCTCCACTCAACACAGGCACACTTTAAGAGGCAGGAGGAGAAAACGCTACTTCCCCCCTTTTTTTACCTCTCTTTTTTCCTTTTTATGAGCTGCAGTGGAACCTGTAAAAGGCTTTTCCCTTGTGAGAACCAAGCAATTTCTGAGCTGGTGCAGCTATGAAACAAGAGAACAGGATCTGGCACCAGTGAAGGAGCTCAACTGAGTTTAAGCAAGATCTTCATTAATGTCCTTAGATCCTCAGTGTGATAAATATGGGTAAGTTTTGGTGGAGACTGGAAGAAAAATGTGTTCCTTTAGCCAAAGTAACTCTCATCCTGACATACATTTAGCTGGATTGTGATTTGAATGAATATTTAATGTAAAACATGCAACCTGCTCTAATAAGAGCACATTCATAATTTCTAGCATGTGAGTCCTGTCCAACATTCACTTGGCTTTGCTTTGGGATAGGGATAACTTAAGAAGGAAATGTTGGACTGCAGCTACTCTTGGCTGAGGCACAGAGTACAGCAGGAACAGCTGTGGGAGCCACATTCACTGCACTAAGTGAAGCTGCTAAAATCCTGACACTGCTTTGATTTTTTTTTCTTTTTAATGAAAAAGTCCAATATAGAGTTTATAACTTTTCATACAGTTATTTATTTTAGGAATAAGAGATCTGCCAAACACAGCAGGTAGTTAATACCCAATTCAGACCGAGTTTAACTAGGAAAGGAGCTATTGGCTGCATCCTTTGGGATTCTGTGATGAACCTCCAGGGAGCTGTAGGTGGCTTTTTCCACTGGCTTTCAGGTGAAACGTGAGGTGGAGTTGGCTCCCATGGATGTAGTGAAGTTTAAATCAGATGTAGCAGATAATTCAGCTCATCCTCTTCTGAAATATGCTTTTCCTTTGGCAGGGAGGATGGAGCTGCCCATGGAGCTGGGATACAGACTCAATCCCTGCCTCTGTCCTGGACACAGAGGGTGTTTCCTGGTGAAGCTGGGGAAGAATATAGAGAGTAAGTCACATGAGGAGAGGTTGAGGGAGCTGGGAGAGCTCAGCCTGGAGAAGAGGAGGCTCAGGGGAGACCTTATCACCCTCTACAGATCCCTGACAGGAGGTTGCCAGACACCTCTAGAGCAGTGCCTGTACAGACACTGATCCTCTCCTTGCAGTGTTATTTTCTCTCCAACTGCAGAATATCCCATCTAACCGTACTCTCACAGTGGAAAGCCATTCCCTGTGTCCTGTCCCTCCATCTCTTGTCAATAGTCTCTCTCCATCTTTCCTGTAGCTCCTTCAGGCACTGAAGGCCACAATGAGGTCACCTCATAGCTTCTCTTCTCCAGTCTGAACAACCCCAAATGCTTCCCATCTGCCTCAAAATCCACCTGTTGTCGAAATACTGAAAGCATCATCAATTCTTTGCACCAGCAATTGAGTTCTAACTGTTTTCCAAGGCTGATTAATACTTCCTTGACTTTTTCTCTCCCCTGTTTTCCATGGAACAAGCTCTTAGCCCTCTAAGATGTGACCAGATAAAGCAAACAGGCAGCTCCCTGCAGAGTGCAAGTGTGGGATTGCCTGGCAGTGTGGCCTTTCCTCACACATCAGCCCTGAGAGCAGTGAGATGAAGATCCCATGCATTAGCAAGGCAGCCTAATTGAGCTGGAATTGCTTGGGAAGTGGTGATAGCCATATGGATTCAAGGGCACATACCCCCATTAGGGTGTGGGGATCAATACCAGTGATTAGGACAATTTAAAACTAAACTGGAGTGTCCTTGACTGGAGTGGAAGGGAGAAGTCCCCCACACATCCCATGGCTGCTTAATACCAAACACTTTGTGAAATGGCCACCAGTGGCCTTTCCTTGCTGTCCCTCCTGTGGGGACAAAACTCCCCTGACTTTGATTCTCTTTGCTCTGGAGGCCTTTTAGTTAAAAGCTCTCTAATAGATTTGGGAGTATTGACAAGAATAACAAGCTTATGTGTGAAATTCTGACCTCAAGAAAGTCAATCAAGCCAGAATTTCACCATTTTATACCCCCGCACACAGATCTGAAGTATATACATATGCTCTTAACAGATCAAATCTGAGCATTGATTCACTCTTTTTATTCACTCTGCTTGCTAACACTTTGCTTACCAAAGATCTTTTAGGTGGGAGCTAATGAAATTCATGTGCTTAAAGCAGAAAATAAAATTAACAAGCTTTTCCCCCAGGAAAAAGGGAGGGAGGGAAGGGAGGTATATCCCTCCTTTCTCCTCTTTAGAGCATTTTAAGCCCATTCAAATGGAGTTCATGGAGAACTGTCTAACACACTGCAGGTTTCTCAGGGAAGGGAACGCCTCATCTAGATCTACTGTGAAGAAAGGGGTAAAACCACTTCAGTTGAGCTACTCTGCTTTATGCTTGGGCAGGATAAACCTCATTATGTTTAAACATGTCATGGGCACAAAAATTGGAGAGGATGCTCTGAATTAAATTGGGGATCACCAGGACCCATTTAGTGGTAAGAATAGGAAATGTGGATAAAAAGAACACATGGGCTGAGCCTATATGGAAAATTTTTAAGGTAACAAGTGGAAAGGGACATATTTCTCACCCTGCACAGCAGGTTAAGGCAGCCAAGGAAGAGAAACCTCTACCCTTGCCCATCATTCCTCCAGGCACAAACCATCTTCACACTGACAGAGCTTTTGGTTAGGTATTAGGGAGAAATTGCTCCCTGTGAGGTGCTGAGGCACTGGCACAGGTTGCCCAGAGCAGCTGTGGCTGCTCCATCCCTGGGAGTGTTCCAGGCCAGGTTGGATGGGGCTTGGAGCAGCCTGGGCTGGTGGGAGAAGAAAGAAGAAAGAAGATGGAAGAAAGAAGAAAAAGGAAAGGAAAGGAAAGGAAAGGAAAGGAAAGGAAAGGAAAGGAAAGGAAAGGAAAGGAAAGGAAAGGAAAGGAAAGGAAAGGAAAGGAAAGGAAAGGAAAGGAAAGGAAAGGAAAGGAAAGGAAAGGAAAGGAAAGGAAAGGAAAGGAAAGGAAAGGAAAGGAAAGGAAAGGAAAAAGGAAGAAAGAAACCAGACATTTCTGCCACTTTTAGCTAAGAACAAGATCCACTTGTTCACAAACCCCTGTGAAAGAAACCATTTCCCTCTCTTTATTGACATCCAAGCGCTTCCAGGTATTTTTGCCAGGACTTTGCAAACCTTTCTTACTCCTGTCACACATCCTGCTTGGCTGGGACTCTGTGCAGTAAGAATAGCACTATACATGGGTATTCCCACAGCACAAAACCTCTTGGCAAGTGAGTTCATTTATCAGCCTGTAGCAAACACACCACCTAATGACACACCAACCCATTTCCTGCACTTGGCCTTGTGCTCCAGCATTCATGGCTGTCCAAGGGCCTTGTCCAGGTTGATATCTAATCATTTGGTGAGATCTACTGCAATGTAAATACAGGAAAACCCTATGTAATTAACCACCTTGTTGGGCTAAATTTGGTCCTGAAAAGGCATCCCAGAAAATCTGTAATGGACTATGAACAGTTTGTGTCCATCCTCTACAAGAAGCCATTGTGAAAGCAGTTTCTGTCCATTCCTTGCACCTCAGACTCTGCTATTAAGGTTTTTGCTGCCTCAGTGAAGTTTCTCTAATGATTTCTTTCCACATCAAATGTAATAGATAAAGTTAATAAAACATGAGTTTCTGATCAGCTGTTATTGATCAGTCATGGAATCATAGAGTTATGGAATCATAGATTTATGGGATCATAGAGTTATAGAATCATAGAATCATGGAATGGTTTGGGTTGGAAGGACCTTCAAGATCATCCAGTTCCACCCCTTGCCCTGGGCAGGGACACCTCCCACCAGCCCAGGCTGCTCCAGCCTGGCCTGGAACACTCCCAGGGATGGAGCAACCACAGCTGCTCTGGGCAACCTGTGCCAGTGCCTCAGCACCTCACAGGGAGCAATTCCTCCCTAATATCAAATCTAACCCTATCCTTGTCCATCTTAAATCCATTCCCCCTTGTCCTGTCACTGCACCACCAGGAACCACCAAAGCCTCATCCCAGATCCTTTTTATTCCTGTTGGTCTCAGCAAATCACTTAGAAATGCCATTTTGTTATTCCAAACTGGTTCTGATGTTAACTTCCATCAATGCAGAAAAACTCTGTCACAATTCCAATCAGCCTGAAACCAATGGCAAAGGTGATCAGCCACAAACAGGAAAGTTCAGAGTGAAACCAGGGGCAATGCTGGAAAGCTCCAAGCTCTGTAGGTGCTACAAGGTGATAGGATAATTGCCAACACTCTTTTTGCCAAAGAGTAGTTGCTTCACAGGTCTTGGAATTGTTGGGGGTTTTTTCAGTGTGTTGTTCCATATTTTCCCCTGGGGAGACCCAAAACATTCTGAGGTTAACAGGAATGTGTGCTTTTCTTTTTAGTGGTGGTTTTATACCATATAGTATGTGTTGCCTGGGACTTTCACTGTAAGGTGAAGTGGAGAGGGCTGAGCTTTTTGTTCACTGTTTGGATGTTTAATTGTCTGCACACACTGTGGAATGATGGAATTTTGCAAGCATTTCAGAAGGAAAGGTTTTGATTTGATACTCCTGTCAGGCAATGGTCATAATGCATGAGAGGAATGGAGATTCCCTTGTGTGCCAAATCTTGGCTGGATGGAAGTTCCTCAAACGCCTCTGGAGGAGATGGAAATATCCTTGTAACTCTAATGAACCTTCAGGCAACAATTAGCAGGACTGAGCTTAAGAAATGAGTACTTTTCATTGTGTAGGATTTGGGAATAGGATCCTAGAAACTGTTTTCCAATCTCTATAATGCATATATTGCACAGGATGCTAAATGTGCTCAGAAGTTAAATACCTACTCAGTGACAAATCCTGATATTTTGTCCCTTTAATTTTTTAAACAAATGTTTAACACCAACTGTCTAGTTTAGTTCTATCCCTGACGTTTGCAAAACACCGAGTTCTGACCCACTGAGATGGTTTATTTCCCTTGTGCTGCATTTCAAAAATGCCCTGAAATTTTATTTTGAGAAGGTCAAAACATTGTAGTAAGACTTAAAATATTGGCCAGAACAGCCTGTCAAATACATGTCAGAATGCTATTGAAGTACACATTTCAAGGAGCTATAAAAAAACCAAACAGAAAGGTAAGTCAAAGCAAAATTAATACCTTGTCATAATGAGACATTCATGAGTTAGGGAAAGGAGAAACCCAGCAGGGAATCAGTGCTGAAAATCACTGTCTCTCCCATGAAGTCCCAGGTTTTAGGCAAAACTGTTGGAACACGGTTCAAACAACAAGTTGTGGCCAGTTCTGCTTCAGTGCTGGGCACGAGCTACAAAACAAATCATTACTGTGAGCAAAACTGCCCTGGAACTACCTGCAGAACTCAAGGGAAACAGCTTTGTGCTGCCTCAGGAATATCACAGCCTCCTTTATATTCCTTTCCCAAGGTGGTTTTTTTGCAGCCAGCAGCTTTGTGTTCACATCCTTTCCTTCTCCAGAAAGAATGGAATGTGCTGCCCAGGGAGGTGGTGGATTCACCATCCCTGGAGGTTTTCAAGCTGAGACTGATGTGGCACTTAGTGCCATGGTCTAGTGACCACGGTAGGGTTGGACTCGATGATCTTGGAGGTCTTTTCCAACCAGGTTGATTCTCTGATTTTATGAAAGAAAGGAAGAAAGGCACAATGGCAAACTTTGTTGCAGAACCCTTAGAAATTCAGAGTTATCTCCGCTTGGCTTTTCTGCCGTGCGCAGAAATCCTGGAGCAGCTGCAAATTCGCGGGAACTCACACGTAGTCGCTCAGTCTGTAGCCGCTGTGGGAAGCAGATGTCATGGAGGAAGGATGGTTTCCCTTGTAGGCAGCTGGTGGTCTGTAGGAGGGGGCAGTCCTCATGCTCCCAGGTGGAGGCGCGTACGGCGCCTCATCCTCGCAGCATGGGCCAGACGTGCACAGCAGAGCCCCACCCAGGATGGACAGAGAAGCTGAGACAAAGCCAAGGTAAAGAGCTTGCCCTAGCTCGTACTTCATCCCACTGGGCAGCGCAGGGTTGTAGAAATCCATCACGACATCGTTCGTGGTCCAAGACACGGGGACAAGGCAAAGAAACCCAGCCAGGATGAAGACGACGCCCCCGGAGACGGCGATGGAGACTTTGGCAGGACTCCCCTTGGCACACTCCGTGCACTGCATGCCAATGACTGCGAGCACACCTGCCAGCACAGAGAGCACACAGGAGGTGACCATCATGGCCCTGGCAGCTCGGAGGTGAGGGGGCAGTGCCAGCTGGGAGCGGTGAGCCTGGCACTGGTAGACGCCGGTGCTGTGCCAGACACACTCCATCCACAGCCCCTTGATATAGGCCACAGCTGTGATAATATTGGTGCCTACGTGTGCTGTTCGCCACCAGTGCGGCAGGATAGTCGCAATTAACGTCCCGATTAGGCCGAGCAAACTCAGGGAGAAGCCAAGTAACTCAAGGGCTGAGTTTGCCATGTTACTGTTTGCCCTTCATAAGGCACCTCCGCTCGAATTCCTTCAGGAAACACTGGCTTTGCTTGGAAGATGTGCAGCTGTTTTTCTTTGGCACCTCCTGCTCTCCTAATAAAAGGGAATTGAGGGAAAAAGGAGTTAATTAGTACCCAAATGCATTGCCTCTCCAGCCAGTAAGGTGCATTCCAAGCGTGGTTAGTGTGGTGATTAGCATAATTAGTGCTGTTAATCCTGCTCTTGTGGGAATAATGGCAAAGCAACTTCCCTCTTCCCTTACACAAACAGCCTCCTGCTGCCCACTGGGAAGAGAACTCAAGACAATTTATGAAACGGGGGAAAAAAATATTTTAAAAGCAAATATTCCTCTTCCCAGCAGGTTCCTCAAAAAAAACCCAAAAAACCCAAACAGGATTTCCTTCCTAAAGCAGAGAATTAGCTAGTGTTAACACTTGGAATGAGGGAGATCTATCAAATAGGGAACTGCAAGTTGCTTTGCACGATGAAAACATTCCCAGAAGGTCATGGCAGGACTAGGAAAACAACACACGTGTATTTGCTCAAAGTAGGAAGCAAAGGGAGTGATTTAAAAGCTGTGGAAGAGGAGAACAAGTATTGGATTAAAGTCTCTTTCCTGACTTGCCAGAGTTCCTTGAGGTTGGGTTTTAACAAAGCAACTCAAAGGGGAATCATTTTCATTAGTGTCTGTGCAGTTTCAGCTTATGATTTTGGGTTGTGGGTGAGACCAGATGTGCATCATGGAGCTTCTGCGGGGCAACACCTTCACAGATTGGTCCTGCATAAATCCAGGCTGCAAAGCAAGGAACAGTAACTCTTCCTTCAGTATAAATCCAGATTCAGTGGCCTTTCCCAGTGGCTTCCTGGCAAGGTCTGTTCTGCATCATGCATGATGTGTGTGGGCAGAAACCTGAGAGTTTCATATATGAAAGAACTGTTGCATCAAAATCCAGCTTGGAATTCAAAAACAGAAACAAGTTTAGGCTCCAATTCTGCCAAGACTTATGTATGTGCTGAGCTCCTGTTTGTAGAAGAAAGCCTAAGTGTTTCACAGTTTCATAGGAGGTTAAGGGGTTGGAATGGACCTCACATCTATTCCCAATCCCCTGCCAGGAAGTCATAATGTATTAATGCTTAAAGAAAAATAAGGTGTTTGTTGAAGTAGTTTTGCCTCATTTGCAAGTAGCAAGACAAGTGCAGAGAGTTTTATGTTAAAAAATCGTTGTTCCAGGTAGATGTCACAGGATCTCTCTGCATTTTGCCAGGGAAGCTCAGGCTGCAGATTTCTCTCAGCTGTCACAGAGTGTTGGGATATCACACCATTGTAGAATCATCAAGGTTGGAGGAGACCTCTAAGATCATCAAGTCCAACCATTAACCTGTCACTACTGTAAAATATGACAGGCCACAGGTTAGGCCCCAGCACAGCACAGAGGAACACAACAAAAATAAGCAAATGGTTCTCTTTAGCAGTACTGGAGATGCTTTATTTCTGTTCCCACCATGAGCAGGATCTCCAGAAGTCCTCAATGGTTGTTTGCCTTCCAGATTCTTTGGGTTTGGTTTATATCAAAGAGTCACAGAATATTCAGAGTTGGAAGGGACCCACAAGGATCATCCAGTCCAACTCTTGCCCAGGACACCCCAACAATGCATTATGAGCCTGAGAGCAGTTCCAGTGCCCAAACACCTCTGGGGGAAGAACCTTCTCCTGATATCCAACCTAACCCTCCCCTGACACAGCTCCATCTGATCCCTCATGTCCTGTCCCTGTCACAGGTCACACAGATCAGAGCTGTCCCTGGAGTTCCCTCTGTGAGGAAGTTGTATACAGCAGTGAGGTCTGACCACAGTCTCCTCCAGCTGAACAGACCAAGTGCCCTCAGCCTCTCAAGTCTTCCCGTCAAGGCCCTTCTTTAATATATTAAACATTAGGAAAAATCAGCAGTATTTTCCCTCTTACTGTTTGTTTCCTGTGAGAGACCTGGTTGGATCTAAGCATATCACACATCTTAGAGACATTATCCTGGTCACACTCCTCCAGGATCAGGGAGATATAGACATGACTTTGGGGCACAGCAGGATGATGAGGGACCTACCCAGGTCACACAATGGAAATGGAGCTCAGGTCTCCTGTGTCCCTAGCACCACCTCTCACATCCCTGGTCTCTGCCTGGTCTGAAAATCCCTCACTCCCTCAGTACTTTTCCCTGTTCATGTCTGCAGATGAGCATGACCTGAGATTATACTCTCCAATTACTCATCCCACACATGATATCCATCTATTTCCCCCTGTTCAGCGCAGAGCTCCAGGTGACTCTTGCATGGTTGCAAACAGCCTCTCAAGGTCAGGCACGATTCCTTGCAGCTAATCCTGGGGAGAACAGGATATAAAAGGTACATGTGATTTACACCACCAGCCAGGGGAAAGGGACCCCCAATTTAATGGAGGTCAGAACACTCTGGGACTTGGCAGCAGCTAATTTTAGATGTCATTAAGGTGTTATTTTTAAACACCAGCCATTAAAGCTTTCTAATTTAAGCACCCAGTGTTAATTAGCCTCACTTGCTCAGCGTCATGTTTTCCATGTACCTTTCCCAGCAGGTGCCCCTGGTGCTCTGTGACACTTTCCCTGCTGCAGAGCAGCATTCCCTTCCTTTGCAAGTGGCAGAACCAACAGTAACCTAACACATTTATCTGCAAGAACATCAACAGCTGTGTGAAAATGTCTCACCTTACAGCTTTGCTCCCAATGGGTTAAGAGAGGAACATGACCTCCACAGCAGGATCAGGTGAAAGGCTGGTTGGGTGTTTCTGGAGGGCTGACCTAGTCAAACACAGAGTCAAAAATAAGTCTTTTTTTTTTCTGCATGGATTGTATTTGTTAGTATTTTATAGAAAGTGAGAAAACTTTACTTTCACACTTGGGGGTTGTCAAAATAGTGACAGGACCTGGGGAAATGGCCTCAAGCTGTGCCTGGGGAGGTTCAGGTTGGACATCAGGAAGAATTTCTTCATGGAAGGGGTTGTTAAGCATTGGAATGTGCTGTCCAGGGAGGTTGTGGAGTCACCATCCCTGGAGGTGTTTAAGAAACAACTGAACATGGCACACAGTGCTCTGGTCCAGTGGTGATTGGTCAAAGATTAGACTTGAAAGTCTTGGAGGTCTTTTCCAACCTTAATCATAGAATCATCAAGGTTGGAGGAGACCTCTAAGATCATCAAGTCCAACCATTAACCTGTCACTGCTGTAACCCCTAAACCCTAAACCAGATCCTCCAGTGCCACATCCAGACACCTCTGAAACACCTCTAGGGATGGTGACTCTACCACTCCCTGGGTAATATCCCAGTGCTGAACACCACAACAGGGAAAACATTTCTCCTCACATCCAATCTGACTCTGCCCTGGCTCAGCTCAAGGCCATTCCCTCTAGTCCTCTCCCTGCAGCCATGGCAGGACACACATCCCCCACCTCTCTCCAACCCTGGCAGGAGTTGGGAAGAGCCAGGAGGTCACCCCTGAGCCTCTTCTCCAGGCTGACCAAGCCCAACTCCCTCAGTCCTTCCTCATAGAACATGATTCTATGAAGCAGACCCAGCCCTTGTGGGGCAGTGAGTTGGCAGCTGTCTGGGGTGAAAAAACACTGAGAAAATAAGAGCCAGTGTCCATGTTTAGCCTTCATGAGCTCCAAAGCCCATCAAAGCCCTGAGTGATTTCAGAATGATGTGACAATTTGTGAAGAGCAGCTGTGAAACTTGAATTCCCTTGCTCTGCCAGCTCATGCCAGCTTCATTTTTTATGAGCACAGGGGCTGGCAAAGCAACTTTTCCATACAAACTGATTTTGCCTAATGCCTGTCTTGTCCAGGAACAGCCATAGCTGGGCTAAATCCTTGGTGGTGCTTTGCACTGGGCTGTCTCACAGCTGCATTAGCCTTGGGAGACATTGGCTCCAGGGTAAGCCCCAAATCACCAGCAGAAACTGATGTCACTAAGCTGGGTATTTCCCCAGGATTAAACAACAGATGCAGGTTTTACTGCTGTCTCTTTCATTGGTTCTCATTTTACTCTTTCACTCTTATCCTTCTCTTTCTGCTCTTTCCAAGCTCCTTTTTCTCCAGACCTGTGAAGTGCTGCTTCCCATGTGGACTGTGCCTGTGGTGCCTTTCATCCCTTGGGCTGCAGGAGGTTCTGCCAATGGATTTTAATCCAGTAATGTTGGTATTTTTCTGACCAACCGATGATTTAACTTCGGCCCTTCTAATTCTGCACCAATTCTCTCCAAGAGCAGAAAAAATCCATTTCAACCTCTGCACTGGGAGTGCAAAGTGATGTGATGTCCTTCACTGGTATCCTTACCAGCTGCAGAACAAAGCACCTCAGGTGAACCAGACCCTTAATTATACACTCATTTTACTTGATTCATTCACTTTCCTTGATTAATCCCACACAGCCTGATTAATCAAGCCTAGGCACATGTTTAAGTGCCAGAGGTTTAAGCTGTGCTCAGGTGGTAGGTTCACCAGACAGGTGGGTGAGGTTGCACACACGGACATTGTAAGCTCAGTTGTTTTGACTTCCCAGACCTTCTCATTTCTCACAAATGTTCTTAGGGAAAACAAAATAAAGATTGACTGGTAAGAAGAGATCCCTCCTTGGATGTGGATGGGAGTGGGTAGATCTGAGGGGAAACCAGTCCTGCCTGGCTCGCAGCAAAATTCTTCTCTATTTCCCTCCCTCTTCAAGTTTTCTAAAGGAGAGATTAGGAAGTCAATAAAAGTTGGAAGGGCACATTGTAACCAACCCTGATCCTATACCTCCTCCCACCCCCTGGCTGTGAAACAAGTCCTCACACACGGATCAGGGCAGTGCAGCTGCTGCTCTGCCAGATGTGCAGGAGGAGCCTTAACCCTCCTCAGATCCGTGAAGCCTCCGGGACCTTCCCTGGGTGGCACTGGTGGGTTGTAACTGACCTTGCACCACCTCATTATTCCCTTCTGCATGGACATGATCCCAGCTTGATCCCAGGCCTCAGGGACAAGGACTGCAACAAGAAGCAGTTTACATGGCTTCAATAGGCACTGACAGGGTCAAGGGATAAATGAACACTAACTAAAAATTCTATATATGTCTATATGGCCAAACTTTTACTTGCAGATATTTCTGAAGTTGTTCCTCTGGTCTAGACCTTTTAGGAGTCCAATGATTTCAAGCAGTTTGTGTTTTGGATGATCAGCTTGAGAAACCTTCAAACACTCAACTCTACCCTACAGTAGTCAGAAGTCAGCTTGAAGAACTGGGAAGCTTCAAATCATTTGTCACATCTCTACTGTCTCTCGATGTTCTCCTCTAAAATCTGGGGTATGGAAAAAAAAAACAGAAAGGATGAAATTGTTTGATGGTGATTATAAAATGATTGGTGTGTTCAGAGAGAGGGATATAAGCACAGAGCTGTTTGGTTAGCGTGTGAACAAAAGCTCTTGCAGCTCCCATCAGCTCATTTTTCACTCCATGCAGCCAAAGTTATTAGCTTTGAATGATAATAAACATCCACTACAGTACAACATAGAGCAGGGGATGATGACTGGTACAGCTGTAAAGTTCTCTGCATGCAATGAGGTGACCTAATCCTGCCCTTCATTTACAGTATTCATGTCTTCAAAGAGCCTTGTGGTAAATACCCAAAATAATGGGCTCTTTTCTCACATGTTGAGTGTGGCTAGGGAATAAATTCTGCTGGAGTTGTTAGCACCTGTCTGGGTAATCTTCGTTTGGATCTGTCTGCAAAGGCAGAAACACTCTGAAGTGCTGTACATGTACATGATAATACAACATCTTTTTCCTTTAGGGCTCATCCCTTACTTGGTCTGGAGTAATGGACCATAATCAGGGAAATTAATTATTCCTGAAGCTCCTGGGGAGTGTTGGGCAAATCACAGATATCATATTTAATTTTCAGGGGGTAGCAAACATGACAAGCATAGGAATTAAGAAATTCAGGGGCAGATGGGGCAAAGTGATGTGGTGTGAAACAGTCAGAGCCATGAAATAATCAGAGCTATGAAATACTCAGTGCCATGAAGTTCTCAGAGCTGTGAAACACTCAGAGCTATGAAATACTCAGTGCTGTGAAATACTCAGTGCCATTCAGTGCTGTGAAAATCAGGTAAGTGGTTCCACTGACCAAACTCTAGACCTTAGGTGACATTTCTGATCATTTTGGTATTTCTTCTTCATTCACAAAAAGGAAATAATTCCAATTGAGGGTGAATTCATCAGTGTCTGAAATAGAGATGTTTTACAGTGAGACCACAAAGTATTGCTCTAAATTTCATGGTTTTCTTCTCTACAGGGGAAAGGCAAGATAAGAGTTGATCTGAGTAGTTACACATGGGATTGGGGTGCAAATTAGTGAAAAGAAAAAAAGAGATATGGGAACAAAAACTCTTAATTATTTGTGTACCAGGACCTTTTTCCTTCCAGAATAAGAGCAGCCAAATCGACCTCAGAAAGTCTCCCCTTAGCCTCCTGCTGGAAACAGCCATATCCAGTTTGGGAACATGATCTGCTGGAGCCAGGGGAAGTCTGTGCGTAGGCTGAGCTTTTATCAGCCCCTGAGATGAAAAGGGAAGGGGGGGCAGAAACATCTGCAGAAGGAGTTGCAGTGGGAATGACGCAGAACTTACGGTGGGCTCGGAGCCCTGGGGGATTCCTGTCTGCAAGTGGGAGCTGGCAAAGGAACCACTGCCCAGGCAGATTGCAAACAGCCTAAGAGCTAAAGCACAGATTTTATTACACAGGAATGACAGGAGATGATGGAGCTGGGTTAGCTCTGAGGTCAGAAACCTTTGGGTCGGGTCTTCAGCTCACAAATCCATGCAGTCACTCAGTGAAGGGAGTGGAGGTTCACCAGTTTACACCAACACAGGATTTGGCTTCTGGGAGCTTGTGAGGCAAAGTTTGGAGCTCTGTCCCCTCCATTCAAAGCCAGGTTGGATGAGGTCTTGAGCAACCTGGTCTAAGTGGGGAGATGTCCCTGCCCAGGGCATGGGGTTGGGACTAGATGACCTGTAAGATCCATTCCAACCCCTTAATTCTATGATTCACATGTGCACTTTGCTGGCTACCTATTGTCTCTGAGCTATTATAACTTCTGACCTTGTTCTTGTTGAGCTTTCCCAGCCTGCTACTTGCTCTAGTGTTTCCCTCCAGCTTATTCTTGGATGCTGTTGCCCATTCCCTTTTTAAATGTCTCAAGACTTGGAGTTCCAACATTTCCTGTGGCTCCACAGTCTGCTACACTTCACAGTTTGGAAATACACCCTGAGAGCCAAACCAAACCCTCATGCTCCTTCTCCCAGCCATATTTCCTTGAATCAGCCTAAACAAACTGCCTTGTTAATGTGGATACTCTGCAAATATCTCCAGAGAAGGATCATAGCTTTTTGATTATCCATGTCTCACCTGGACTCACTCCCTCTTCCCCTTCTACTTCACTCTCATGCTATTTACATTACTTAATAGTGCTTAAAAGACTTTTCAGCCCAATTTCATTCCACCTTTGTTGCAGGGCTATGTGTGGGTTGTGCTTTATGTTGGTTTTGCCCCTTTACCCCTTACATAAATAGGTCTCAGTCTAGCACTGATCCACTCATGGCATAATCCTCATCTTCATCACTCCTGGTCAGTGCTATCCAATGGTGCAGGTGCTTTCAGAAGCTTCTTCCAGATATTTCAACCATTTCTTTGAAGACTAAAAGAGAATTTACCAAGTTGCCAGTGGCATAACCTGCTAGGGCTCTGCACCCTCTGTTAACCTCTCACTCCCAGGATTGCTGATGGCTTTCCAGAGGCAGTGGCTGGCAGCACAGCCAGTCCTCCCCTCCCAACCCTCTGCCTCCAGGCTCAGTCCTGGGGGTGTCGGCAGTCCCACGGAGAGGCTGGTGCTCTCTCATGGAAAGATCTAAGGGGGAAAATATGCACCACAGCAAAACCTGAAACAAGATCTGGGCTGCCATGCTGTACTCAGCAGGCACAAGGGGAGGGAGGAGGGGGTAGGGGAAGGCCATTTGTTGGATTCAAACTAAGCTGCCTGGAGTCAGTGGAACATCTCCCCATGATTTCCATGTGCATGGACTCAGGTCACCCTTTGCCTCTCACTTCTGCCCCCATTTCAGCCTGATAAGCTTTCATCCTGCCTGCACAGATTTGCAGTCCTCTCACAGTTATTATTTGAATGGTTTGCCTCTTTTTGGCCTCATGTTTCCACTGGGAAGATACTCCCAGACACCATAATAGGTGATCTCTGAGCAGCACATCCTGTATCACAGAATCATTTAGGTTGGAAAAGACCTCCAAGATCATCGATTCCAACCTGTGACCCATCACCACTTGTCAGCTGGACCAGAGCACTAAGTACCATGTCCAGTCATTCCTGGAACACCTCCAGGGATGGTGACTCCATCACCAACCTGGGCAGCCCCTTCAAATGTTTAACACCCCTTTCCATGCAGAACTTCCTCCTGAATGTATATATGCCTGTGTGTGAGATTTTCCCCTCACCTTTGATATTTTCCTTTGTCTTTCAGGACAACTTCAGAAGAAATGATGCTCTGGGCCACAAACTCATTCATCTTTCCTGTAGCTCTCAGAGAGTGCCATAATTATTTAACTTCCTGAGACTTTCACACTCTTACAACTCTCATAAAGCAGTTCTTTACCTCTTGCTATTTTCTCCCCAGCTGTGATGATTTAATCTAGCCTGGGGTTTGAAAGGCTCAGCCAGGAAAATCCCAGGGTGCAATACAGCTCATTTATAAGGATCAGTGTTTCTGCTCTACCAAGCTTGCACTGGGCTCCACATCTGCCTTATCTAAACACTCCCATCACACTGCATTTAGCTTTTCATGGTAAGTTAAACCACGACACAGAGCTTTGAGAGAGTCACACATCTGGCTTGGAAATATCATTCTGTGCTTTAAACATTTTGGGGGACAGCTCTGTGTTACTCATTCAGGTAGAGCACATTGGTTTGGGGAGGTTGAGTTCTCTTGCCAGCAAGGGGGAAACACTGTGGTTTCTTCACCACAGAAGTTCTTACCCCTAAAGATTAAGTCAGTTCCTTAACTACATAAATCAGAGCATTTCATAAGCATCACAAAATTATTCTGATGTGAACATAACACAGGTGAAATTCCCATTCATATTTGTTGGTGACATGGACAGTGCACTGAGTGCA
>NW_008693452.1:0-227 GCF_000695815.1 Acanthisitta chloris | reverse complement strand
ATTCCAATCTATACGCTTTTGTGGGGGAGTTGTTTATTTTATTGTGGGGTTCTTTTTGATTATTCCCCACTTACATTAATGAGAGTGGTAGCTTCTGCAACAGAGTGAGGAAAACAGCAAGTGGGAGAACCTAGAGCCCCGCCAGCTGCAGCCCGCATTTCCTTGCTTCTCCCGTCGCCCCTTCCTTCCCTGGCGCCGGCTCCCTTCCACTTCCCCGCAAATCCCTT
>NW_008693451.1:36350-41921 GCF_000695815.1 Acanthisitta chloris | reverse complement strand
TTAGTCGTCAATCTACTTGTGATCTGCAGACTGCCATTGGCATCCATGGACATAGCGTGACTATATCGTTTTGTTATTGCTTTTAATGAATATTTGACTGGAAGTATGAGGGTGTCACCTTCTGGGTGACAGTGATTTGTCATGCTGAAAGTTTGAGGACTGCTGGTTTAAATCCATATCTTTTGACTGTTTGTTCTTAATGAAGTTAACATATCTTTATGATGCCAAAGACTAGGCAGAGTTTGGGTATCTGCGCTGAAGAGGAAGATCATTGTTAGTGTTGCTAAGTTTGGCTTCCAACAGGCAAAAGAAATACAAAGATGTGAAGATGATGAAGGTGGATACAATTCACGATGGTACAAATTAGGAGAGGAGAAATTTGGGGGTGGGAGGTGGTATGTTTTTGAGAGATCTTAGTTGTTCAGCATGGATAAGTAAGTTTTAAGTAGAATGAGCTTCACAAAGTTACAATACTGTGTGATTTAGTATGCTTTTTTCTTAGCTTTACCGGCTTAGCATGAGCATGAGGATTTGAAGAAGATTTGGGCCTCAAGCTGTGAACTCACACCTAGATCTGTTGTCAACTGGAATAGAGTTAATTTCCTTAGTGATTTTCCTGATACAGGGTTAGGTTTTGGCTTTAGTGTGAGAAGAATACTGACAACACACTGATGTTTTGGTTGCTGTTAAGCAATATTTATCCCAAGTCTAGGGCTTTTTGAGTTTTCCATGCTCTGACAACAAGCAGGTACACTAGAGGCTCAAAACAGAAGATGAGGACAGTACAGACATCAGTAGAAGCTGTAACTTGTCAAGATAAAAACAGTGAACAACCTGCCTGAGTGGACACAAAGGAAGAAGCCAATGAGGCGTTAGGAGACCCCAGACCAAAAATCATCACAGGACCAAGAGGCACATGAAGAACATGTGAGTGACAGGTGTGTAAGTGATCAGGGTATAACTGGCCAGGCATTTTTTTGTCCTGGGTCCCTCTCTGTGGGCAGCTCAAGCTGATCACTCTATTAAAGTATTTATTTATATAAATCCAACACCTGAGACTCTACTATGGGAGACTTGGGGTTGAGCCTGAAGGAGGAAGCTGTGACACTGTGTTCACTCTTTCATCTAAATCATTAACCTCAGTCTCAGGCCAGAAATGTTCCCATTGTAGTTTTACAAACTTCTACTGCAAGATTGAAAAGATAAAAAACCAGGGGCCTCAGAGCTTTTCAGAGCAGCACACATGATCTACTCATGCAGACCAAAGAAGGAGCAGAGAAGAGCTGTGGTACCCAGACACAGCCTCTTGCAGAGACAGCTGAGTCTGATAAAATCTAACATTTATACCAGGACCTGGTGCAAAGACTTTTATCAAGATGGTTTGCCACACAATGACATGGAAAGGAAGGCTGTGTGTGACTATGTGCTCTAGGCCAGGTATCAGCTTTGCTGCTACTCAAAAGCTTCCTAGCTAAATACAAGAATAACCTCCAGCTATTTGGGACACTGAAGGTCAGGCTAAGAAAATAACTGCGTTCATAGCTACAGCTGATCCTGCTTCTGAGCAGGACAAGTGAAGAGATCACCTTTTGAGCTGCAGTGTTCACTGTTATTCTCTATATATTCAGGTTTTTTCAGGTCTGAATCAGGCTTTCTATGAGAAAGTGCTCTTAGGAAGCAACCCAAAACAAAAACAGCCACAACATCAAAAAGACAACAAAAAACCCCCAGCAAGACAGGGAAAGGAACGGGGAACATTTCCTTCACTTTCTTTTTTCATTTTGTGGGGAAGAAAAAGAACAAGGTGAATTTAAAAGAAAACAAAAAGGAGAAAAAAAATGAAAAAAGATGATTGGACAAATCCAAATCTCTTTATTAGAACCATATCCTCTGCCAGAACTGTGCTTTAAAGCACCTGGATCATCTTTGTTTTCACAATATAATTACATAACTTTCTAATTTCCAGTTAACTCCGAGAGTGGAAACATCTTGCTGGAGTGAAGTCAGATGGGCTACCACAGGACATTCCTCATCATTCCTATGTAAAAGACCTCTGCTTTTCTGTCACACAATGTTTGAATTGGCAGCTGACTATACCCACATAAACTAATCCACAGGGATATTCTAACATGTGCATGACACCATTCATGGTGCATGAGATAAAATCCCCAGTGTGAAAGACTGCCAGAAATAGGATGATAAAAATCATCTGTTTTTGCAAGTGTTACTTCACTGAGTGTGCTTACCAAAGCTTCGGATATTCCTTCTTTGATGGATGTTTATTGAAGGAGAAGCCATGAGGGATTTTGTGTCTTGGTGGGAGTTACATGTAAAATAACACATGTAATAATGTGTGCAAGTACATGGTGGGAGCATGTAAAGAAGATAGAGCCAGATCCTTAGAAGTGGTGTCCAGTGAAAGACAAGAGGCAGTGGGCATAAACTGAAATACAGAAAAGTCCTCTGAAATACAAAGCATCTGACCACATGGTTGGACATGTCGCACAGAGAGACTGTAGAATCTTCAACCATGGAGGTATTCCAAACCTGACTGAACACAGCCCTGAATGTCCTGCTGCACTGACTGTGCTTGGGTAGTGGGGTTGTATTAGGCTTGGACTATGGGGTTCTGGATGATGATTGGCACATCCAGAGGTCCCTTAAAGTCTCAGCTGTATGCTGGCTCTCTGAAATGTGCAGGATTCCAAGGTCATTGTCTTGATTACAACACGGGACAAGGCGTAATGGGCACAAATTGAAGGAAGGAAATTTAGGTTAGATGTTAGGAAAAGGTTTTTCACTGTGAGGGTGGTGAGACACTGGCACAGGTTGCCTAGGGAGGCTGTGGCTGCCCCAACCCTGGCAGTGTTCACAGCCAGGTTGGATAAAGCCTTGAGCAGCCTGCTCTGGTGGGAGGTGTCCCTGCCCAGGGCAGGGGGTTGGGACTAAATGATCAGTGAGGTCCATTCCAACCCCTGAAATTCTATGATTCTGTGATCATGTTTTATGAAACCATGAATGCTCTACGCTCCTCTCTGAAAACAACCAAAATTGTGCTGTTCCGAACTTGTTTTTAAGTCTGATTCCAAGGGCCCAGTATGCAAAGTCAACATCTCCAAAACTGAGCTGTAACACTCAGTTCCTTTTCTGTTTTTTAAACTACTTGTCTTCAGATTTCAGGTTATTCCAGATGCTTTCAGAGCCAGAATCATGCTCTGCCCTGCCAGATATTTCGTTTGCATTCCTCCTCCTTTCTGAAAATGTCAAGACTTAACAGCACAGGCACAGTAATCATATCTGTGGAATGCATTATTATTATCATTATTTTAGTAGCACATTGCTTGACAGTAGTATTCTTCTATAGTCTTCTCCTATTTTTCAGTCTAAAGGCAGCTTGAATAGAAATGCCACAAAGATACACATAACAATTGTGTATTTTGTCTGTCTGTTAGGGAGAAAAATCCAATGCCAATACACCATTGTCATTTTTTGGAGGCAGTATTTCATTTGCATGCAACTATTTCTTATTTTAAAAGCACTAAATGACTGTTTACAACGTGTATTAATAATCTGGACATGGATCTAATTTCTTCTGTGAATTTCACCTGGTTGGAACAGTAAAAGCTGACCAAAGGTAAAGAAACAACACCAGTCTGTGCAAATAAAAGCCTGATGCTGTTACCATATTTCTTCTTCTCTCCTCTTTCTATTTCTACCAAGTTTTACAATTTTGGTAGGTACAGCTGCAGAGGTGCTGACAGAAAACTCAGCTTTGAACTGTATGAAATGTGAATAAGAATCTGAAAACATGCATTGTTATCTCAGGTGAGCCTACACACATTTTTGTGGCTAAGACAAAACCTATCTGCTGTAAGGAAGTGTTTTGTAAGGTACTGAAGTCAGTTTCAGGACAGTGAAATAATTTCAACATAAACAGGTATCTACTAGGTTTCATGTGCTAAGAATGTCCTTCTGAATCAGACCAGCAGATTCTTTTATCAAGAGACCTTGATGATAGATTTCTCAAACTGCCCTGTGTTTTCAAGCCATCCACTCTCATAAGCTGTTTCACATAAAGTCAAGCTGCCCAGTGAGAACAGCATCCTACCAGTTTAAAACCATTTCAGGATAAGCTGACCCACTCACATCCAAGGCAGCCTTGGGTCTCTGAGTTGTCTGGAATAGCCCCACATGCAACAGAGTGACCAGACAGATGGATTCCCTGCACAAAGAGTACGAAGAGGGGAGAAGAGACAACTGATCCTATCCTTGCATCAGCACTGATGGTCTTCAGTGGGACCAATCATTTACAGCTGATAATTCCATTGTTTGCAATAAACAGCCTTTTTTTCTGCTTGAAATTAAGCCAAATGTTTGGAAGTTTATATTATTTCCTACAGAATACAGTGTAAGGACAGTGTTAAGAAATATTCCTTTGCTAGAAGATTCAAGTCAGCTTTATCACTGACTGTAAAACAGAAATCATTATGATTTTGGCTGGACTGGAGATTTTTTGGATATTAATCATCTAAAATGTATAAATCTAACCTGATTTATTGCTGAGTACTGGTTCAGGTTTTCTTCATCTGAGAATTTCCGTAAGAATCAGCAGAGTTAAAGTTTTGATAATGGACTGGGGATATGTAACTCCCAGACTGTAATGCTGAACACATTGGGAAATCACTGCTCTCTGGCAAGTCACTTAGTATCCTCTTGCAAATTTCTCAGAGGTGTGCAGGGCAGGAAGCCTGGAGGTCTGGTCCCTGTGAACAGGAGTGTTAACTGATCACAGTTTCTATCAACTTTGTGAGGAGCAGGACTTCCCCAAAACTGAAAAGATTTGGGAGTCCATGTTAGACATTTTCAAGTGTCCTCTGTAGCAATGAAAAGCAGATCAGTTAGAGACATAAGACATAGAATTGCACTGCTATTGCTATTCATTCTGCCCAGTGCTATGGTGATGTAGATCACTCTCTTTAAGCAAATTATTATTATTACTTTTCCTTCAAATAATTTGTTACTTATAAACAATCATTAATCTGATTCCCAGAGTTTCTCCTGCTACTCCCTCTGTTTCACTTACAAATCCCAGCTGAAATGTTCACAATGTTTTCTCATTTGCAGTCTACTTCTTTGGCTAGGACCTCTTGTGTCCTACAACTGCACAGCAGAAGGATTCAGGATTGGCCACAAAGATGTGCTGTAGCATGTAGACTTTTTTACATAAGTTAGCATATGAAATAAAATGCTTGCTTTCCTTAGCTTAGAAGAAAATAAAGGAGGGAGGAGTCATAAGACAAATTTAAACAGACTCAGTGTTGATGTGTAAATAACCTCTCTTTTAAGAAATAACAAATCAGAGAGAAAACTGGATTAATTTGGATTTCTTCTAATGAGATTCTTATCATTGTGGAATATGAGACAACAGTGTGAGTAGTTGCCTTTCAGTATCATAGCAGCTGGTTGCACACCCTGGTAGAAATATTTGCCTGACTTACCAGACACACATAAACCTCTAAAGATTTCCTGGAACCCAAACATGCAGATAACCACCTTGCTGCCCTCTCCCTC
>NW_008693451.1:35918-36313 GCF_000695815.1 Acanthisitta chloris | reverse complement strand
CCACCATCCTGTCCCCCCACACACCCCATTTTCTATACTCCAGATGTGAATCACATACAGATTCTGTTTTCCAAGTAGGTTTTGATACACATTGCATAAGCCTAGTTGACAAAGTAATGGGCATGGTAATTGAATTATCAGATGGATGGTGGATGATGGCCTGAGATTACCACATCCAGTGACATCACCTGTCTGAATTAGGTGGGGCCTTAGAATAATTTCTTTTTCTTATGAAATATTGTGATTATCTGATTAGTGGCACAAGGTAAATAACTGGAGTGCAAGCAGTAGTAACTACTAGGCCCAGGAAAGAAATATGCTGAAGCAGTCTTCTGAGATATGGTTTCATTTTAGTTTTCAGACTGAGCACACTGGTTTAACAAAATGGTTCTTTT
>NW_008693451.1:27209-35839 GCF_000695815.1 Acanthisitta chloris | reverse complement strand
CAGCATCAAAGTCATGCCCTTGGACAAAGAAATCGTATTTTAGGTGTTTTTTTTTATTTATTTGGGCTTTGATTTTTTTGTGGGGTGGTTTTTGTTTTTTTGGGGGGGTTTTTTGGTTGTGCTTATTTTAGATACTTTTGGCCAAAATGAAGAATTTGATAAAATAAATAAAGTTATTAAAAATTTTTGCCCTTGGTCCTGCTGCCTTGACTTATTGGTTGTTTGCTGTCCCACATGCCTGCCGCTTTACAGCAGGGCTGGGCTTTGCTTTCCTGATGTTTTCTGGCCAGGGCATGGAGTGACTCCACCACCACTGCTCCCTCACCCCTGGCCAGCAGATCATACCATGGAAGTCCTCAGCCCAGGCTGCAGTGCAAAGAGGAGAGAGGAGCAGGAGGAGGCTGGGGACATCACAGCCACATTTCCAGCCAAAATATTTGTGTGTTGGCCAAAATGGTCATGCTCTGAGCTCTTCTGCAGCAAGTCAGAGATTTTCTAGGCAAAGAATCAGTGGCCCAGATCCAGCCCCACAATTACATTTGTACTTCACTTTATGCACTGCAACATGTCTGTAAACTCAAGGGTTTGAAATTAATTATGTGCAAAACTGTTTGTGTTTGGGAGGATTTAGATTGTCTCAATGGGAAAAATTAATTGTAGATAGGAGAAGATTTAGAAACTTCCAGATCCACCCATATGATAACAAATCACAGACATTAGCTATGAATTTTCAGTGTCATTGCAGCAATAAGAGAAGACGTTATTCAGATTGTGGTCACTTGATAAGTCATGCCAAAGCTTTCAATAAAGCTAAGTGTCTGTCCAGAGACTATCATTATGGTAAACAGTACAAAACTGGACAGCTACAATGCTTCATTCCTTTCCTATGTCACAGTCACTTAATCCTTGCCAATAAATGTGTTTTGTTTTTTTTCATGATCTTCTATTGCTAAGCCTTGAACTGGAAGCCTCTTCTCACACATTTCAGCACATAGAATTTATATCATCAGATAAATCCATGATCTGGCCAAGTCTGATAAATTTCAGGTATTGCAAAGCCTAATGGGCCTGTGGGGAGAGAGAATATCTTGCCAGGTACATAAAGAGTCAAGAGATAAAGGTAGGGAGGGGAAAAACTCCTAAAAGGAGGGAGTAGCTTTTGCAGACTTGTTAAAGCATCTGCTGTCACTACACCTATCTTCATACTTCCTAGTCCTGGCCAGGTTAGGAAACAAGAAGTACAAGAGCAAAACACTTCCTCCCACCTTTGTTTCCTGTGTTTTAGGATCAAAGCAACACTCTGAATCATCGGTGTCTCATGAGTGAGGAAGATTCATGGTCTACTTGATTTAAGGGAGAGTACAAGGACCTGAGTTTAGTTCCCAGCTGAAAGCAGTTTACTAAATTTTTTAGTTTCTCTTATAGTCCAAATCGAGCTTGAGATTTTCATGAATCAGGCAGTACTGACTAATAATGAAATGAAATAAAACCCTTAAAGCACTTGCACATTTTCATAAAGGGTAGCAGCACTTAGGTTGCTGCCACATGAAGCCTTGTCCCGTCCTCCAGTGCCTGCTGCTAGTGCAAAGGTGCAGCTGTTATTCAAAACCTTAAGAGAATGCCCAGAGTTCCTCCTATATTATTACCTTTCATGACTTCCACTGAATTTTGTAAACGGAATGAAAATGGCTAGTCGTCTGATCTGCTGAAGAAATACCTATTTGAATCATCCCCACATGATCAGTCACATGTCCCCAATGACGAATGATAAATAAATTAGATGCAAGCTACAAAATCTACTCCTAGGCTGAAATTACTCAACCAAATACTGAACTAAACCCTGCATAGTGTTAAAGAAATTGTCAGCTGCTTTCTCAATCGGACTTTGTAAGAGAAAGTGGTGGGGTGGGGTGGAAAAATATTCTTGTTACTTGGTTTCAATTCAGTGTCTTTTTTGCATGGAAATTATCAGCACCAGCCTCAATATTTCTATGTTACACTGTTCAGGTTTAGCGACTTCTACAAGAGAAGATGAAGTTTTGGAAGACAGCCTATTTAAGGGACTGGTACTCAATTTCTTTAAAACTGCAGGATTCAATTTGAAAAGGACCTATCCATGGAGTTTGGAAACAGATGCAATCATCTTCTTTCTCAGCTGATACATAGAAGAAAATACATTCCTTCAATTCTGTTTTTTTCACTGAAAGAGATGAAGAACAGCAAAGCTCAGAAAACAGCTACATGAGCTAAAATGAGTTTATCTTGCAATGGATTCATGGTTTGCACAAGGTTTGAACTCTCTAATGATTATTTTTTCAATGGAACAATCCCACATATGTTGGTTCCAAGGTTCTTGTGGTATAAGGTCTGTTTAACCTCACACTCACTTTAATCTAGGCAAAAACTTACAGGCTTAGAGACAAAGGCATGGAAAGCTATGCCAGAAGAGAGAAGGAGGGACATATTTATGAAGTATATGCATGAAACATACATGTCTTTATGTGCTTATAAATAAACTTCATGGGCAGCGTGGATTTGATCCACTCTCCTTTCTATTCTATGCATTTGCATTTAATATATAGGATCTTCACCAAGTAATCAGAATGTTAAGTTATACACCAAAAAGCAAAAATAAAGTTACTACCGTTTTTAGCATTTTGAAACCACGAATGTGATTTTGTTGCATGCATAGAAGTGAAAAAAAAAGTGTTTTGCATTAATTGCCTTCCCAAATGATCTTCTCTAGCTGCTGGTACATGTGAGGTCAGAGCCATACACCTGGTGTTAAGGGTAGGGGTTCCCAAAGTTATTTCATGTTTTCTTTCACAGGACTGAGCTTTGGCATTGTACTGCTGGATGAGACCTCAGCTTCTGTCCACATCTACAGGCAATCAAGGCTCACAAGGCCTCACCAGCAGAAGCAAATCCCTAAAAGCACGACAGGAAACTGACCTTGTCTTTTGCCTTTGCAAAATCCACAAAGGAGAACATGATTCTTCTACTTGCGCGTTAATTGTTGTAAAGACTTGGAAAATGCTGGTAGAATTAATTTACAAGGCAAAATGCAAGCTTTCACCCACCGTTGTGATCAACCAGTTGTGACTGATGCCATTCTCTGTCTCTGTAAGGTGCAAATGGCCTGGTTGAGAAAAGCACATCTTGTACTGTAAGGGTTATGTTTTCACAGTGTCCAGCAGTTTGTGCAGATATCAATGAAACCACAATATGGGACAAAATCACCACTAATCTTTTTCAGTATTATTTTCATGCTGTCTGAATGTGCTTGTAATTTTATGTAGCAAGTAGTGATAGTAGTTAGCAGAGATCTTTGTGAAGCAGCAATTTCTATTCCATAGAAGATCTGTGTTTGTGAGGAAAAGTAGTAGGATGTTGAATACATTGAAAAGATTACTTCCTGAGTTTTATTTTTAGGAGGATCCAAACTTCAAAACAAAATGCTACAGAATCAAATGGTCACAACAATCTCTCTAGAAATATCATTATAAAATGATGAATTGGCTTCTGGATATGAAATGGTTTCTAAGACTGAGAGTGAAATACTTCTAGAAATCAACATCATCCATAAGAAAGGTGGAAAAACAGTATGTCATTGTGATCTTTTTAAGTATTATTAAACTTCATGCAGGCTTAGGTGTGACCTTGAAAATACATCCTTGCCTGCTTGCAACCATAAAGCTGTTCTGCATGAGTGTATATGGAAAGTGTATACCCAAGGTATGGGAACGATGACAAAGTAAATATTTTGAGAAGAAAATAAATCAGAATTACTGTTTTATTAAATTTCCTGATCAGGGAAACTAAAATAAGTTTGGGTAATTTCTCTAAATTTAATGCGCTTTCGTAGCTGAAAATTGAAAGACCGGGATAAAGGAGTGAATTGCTGTGTGTTTACAGTCATATTTTAGCCGTCAGTTACTCTTGTTTTCTGTTCTGAGGTCTTTCAGAGATTCAAGTGGAGCAACTAGGATGCCTGGAAAAGTCAACACAGGTACATTACACTGCACTTTTTTCATACCATCACTACAAAGGACTGAATCTGGCAAATCATGATCATGCAGGGCCAAGCTCCTTCTTTTCCTTTAAACACAGACAAACTCCTCCCTGCAGAAGTTGTGAGGGAGGAAAAAATCTGCAGTTCATTGCACTGCTGGCCATGCAGTGTTCCAGCCCCATCCCACAGCCTGGCTCATCCTCCCCCGCACCTGCAAGCTGTGTTGGGCTCGGCACTGGCACAGAGAGCGAGATGGGAGAGGGTTGTGCAAAAGAGGGGGGACTGACTATTCATCTGTCAAAGGTATTTCCATTTCATAATCCTTGAGTCAAGCAGACCGGAGGATTTCCCTAAAAAGTCTGTTCCTGCCAGCACAGCCGCAATGAGAACTGGTCCTGACTTATGCAATCAAAGGGAATGAAAGAAAACGGAACCTGACAACTTAAGCATGTGCCTGGCTATCCCAGCAAAGCAACATCCAGTCAGAGATGATTAATATTGCACTGGCTGGCAATTTTTATTTTTTTTTTTACATTTAAATGAAAATTGAACAAACCCCTTAAACCTTCTGACTAAGAATCAGGGGCCTTTTCAAGCAAATTGTTACCACACTGCTTTCTGCTTTTTGAAAGTCCATATGGACAGAAAAACTGAGAATAGAACAACCACATCTGACTTAAAGCCCAACATACAAATTATTACCACTGTGATCATCTCATTTCCCTTGGACTAGCATTAGGCCTGGAGCCAAATGCTTTGAAAGCTCTGTTTAAGTTAAAGACTGAATCTAGTTGAAGAAGAAACCAACTCCGAAACATTGTGTGTCTGAAATAGTAAATATAGGGTTATGTATAAATTTTCACTCTGTAAGGTCTTGGGCACTGTCAGTGTTTAGATTTTTCTGTGGCTTGAGGTCTGGAACAAAATCAAGTCCTTGTACTATTGCACTCAGAGCATGAAGAGATCGATGGCTGTTTCTCATCCAAGCCAACAAATGAATTAAAAAAAGAATTAGCAGAAAGGGAAAAAATTGACTTTCCTTGAGGTTCCATTGATGCTTTCAGAAGAGCAAGCCATGACACATGCATCCTGGCACTGGAGGCAGTCCTGAGTAGTAGAAACCTTCTGGACAGAAGCCTGAAAGCTTTTTTTTATTTCTATGGTCTTCTTTTCATGCAAACAAGAAGCAATTCAGAAAGGCCAAGAACAAGCATTTGCCTGGAAGATTCTTGTGCACTGCGTGTAGCTTTGGAGGGTGCACAGACCAAGCCTGTTATGAAGGCTGGGGTTAAGGCACCCAAGCAAAAGGGTGGAAGAGCACTTAGATCAGAAGCTTCAAATGCATCAGGACTTTCAGTCACAGGCTGGGATAAATATCCCAGGATTTCTAGTAATGATTCTTCTCCAGTGGAAACATATCCCTGCAGAAAAAGTGAGGACAAATGCTAGGTGTATGTGAGAAGAAGGCAAAATTCTGAGAGGAAATGGAGATGTTCCAAGAAATTAAGCAAATGGATTTATTTCCCCTTAAAGGGACCCACATATCTCCGTATCTCTGCTTCACTGTGATTTCTCTTTTGCCTGTTTTTATTGTTAAATGCACTAAATAACAAAGGCCAGACTTTCAGCTCTTCCACAGCACAGCACCACACGCAGCTGTAGAACTTCATTATCTGATGCATTATTTAATCCTCTTCAAGGTGTTTTATGTTTTGCAGTAGTAGCCATATGACTTCTGTCATCACCTTTGAGAGTGAATAAGTCCTCCAGAGGTTGCTACATGAAATGTGACCAAAAGTTAGGACTTATCAAGTAGAAAACTCATCTCATAAATATTTCTGCCCAGCAACAGACCTTAACAGGTATTTCTGTAGCACATGGTCTCAAGGAGTGCAGGCATTTTTTTCTCCTTATATACAGATCAATTTTGTAAAAGAAGAAACAATCAGGTTTTAGTAGTGTGTGGAAAATATTTTCATGGATGGGGGAACAACAGTAAAAAGAAATAAGGAAGACCATAGGATGTCGCATTCTCATCCTCTCTTAGGTCCAATTTTTGCAAGAGAAATTAGTTGCTTCTAGTAGCTGATTCTAGCATCTTGTGAAAATACTGCTTTCTTGTTTTGGCTAAGTCTGAGACTACAGGCTTCAGACAAGCTCCTGACATCAGAGTCAAGGCTGTAAAGGGAGGAAGGAAAAAAAAAAAGAGATAAAGAAAAAGGTGATGGGTTCTTATAATTTCTAGGTGTACCTTGGTCAAGGTACTGCTTTACCAACCCAATCTCCTTCTATGATCAAGCGACGTGCTTAGTGGCTGAAGGGAAGGCTGTGGATGTGATCTGTCTGGACTTCAGGACACTGTCTCCCACAGCATACTTCTAGATAAAGTGTCTTGGATGGGTGGACTCTTCAAAGGGTAAAAAGCTGGTTGGATGGCCAGTCCCAGAGAGTTGTGCTGAATGGAGCTAAATCCAGTTTGGACTAATCACTTGTGGTGTTCTCCAGGGCCCAGTAATGGGGCAGGTCCTGTGAAACATTTTTATAGGTGATCTGGAAGTGGGGAATGAGTGAACCCTCAGGACCTTTGCTGATGACACTAATTCGGGTGGGAGCATGGATCTGAGGGTAGGAAAGCTCTACAGAAAGACAAGGATTGACTTGATCAATGGGCTGAGGACAACTGCATGAGGTTCAATAAGGTGAAGTGTCAGCTCCTGCACTTCAGACACAACAACCTCATGAAGCTCCAAGCTAGAAGAGGAGTGGCTCGAGAGTTGTTAGTCAGAATAGAACTTGAGAATACTGGTGACAGTGGCTCAGTGTGAGCCAACAGTGTTCACAGGCCAAAGAGGCCAATGGCATCTTGGCCTGTATCAGGAATAGTGTGGCAGCAGGACGAGGGCAGTGAGTATCCTCCTATAATCCACATTGGTGAGGTCACACCTCAGTGCTGTGTTCAGTTTTGGGGGCCCTCACTTAAAAAAGTCATTGAGGCACTGGAGCAAGTCCAGCCAAGGGCAATGAGGGCAGAAAAGGTCTAGAGAACATGTCATATGAGGAAAGGCTGAGGGAATTGAAGAAGAACTCTGTCCTTTCACTCACTTTCAAATGGACATGTATTTCATTCAAACATCTGGGTTTTTTTTTGGTTGGTCATTTGTTTGCAAACACATCCTGATATTTAGTATCTATTCTGTACAAAGTGAGCAGCTTTGATGGGAATATGTACAACCACAAGATGTACGTCTCCTTCAAAAAGAGCTGAGGCATACTCCCTAAATCAGCTTTGCTAGGGGAGTATTTCTGGATGTGGACTGGAACCTGGTGTTTTGCTGAAATTCCACACAACTGACTTGGAATTTTTTGGGGTCAATATTCCTGTCTGCAATGCTGCTCAGTGAATGAGTCACAAAAAGCCAAAACAAAAGGTGTGTGAATATACAAAAAGGACATTTATTTGAAAGTGTGAATGAGCATTAACAAACCCAAGACAGCCTTTCCACAGCTCTCTCAGCCTGCAGAACTGGAGAGAGTTATACTTTCACATTGTTGTTACTTTAAAATACATACTACTTCCATTTTCATTAAAATCCCAATGGTCAATGTTCAGGAAACGGTTATGATCTGGCCAGCCTAATTCCACGTATTTGTTCATCATACATGTATCAAAACAGGCAAGTCTGAAACAGTTACCCAATACAACACTATTTCTTGGGTTTTTTCATAAAAATAAAATATATTAATATTTGCTTATAAAATAAATATTTCTGAAGGCTCTGGTTGAGAAACATTCCTTTTTCTGAACAGCCCCATCTGTTTTATTACCCTGCCTGGTTAGGATCTCCCCTGATTCATGTTATCAGAGCAGATGTGCACCAGGGCTTGTGAAATTGGTCACTGCAAATGGAAAAACTACCAACCCTGTGGAGCCTGAAGTTATCAGGCAGTGAATGAGCACAATCCAGAGCATGTGGGTTCTAGGGGCTGAAACTTGTGGAGTCCACACAGAGTCAATGTAAAAACAGAATCCACAGATATGTTGGGGTTCCCCTTCTCAGAAGAAAGTGTTAGGAGGTATGCATGTGTGCTGCTCCACTGGAGAGTGACTGGCTGCAGCTAAAGACTCATCAGCTTCCTCCAGGAACAGCCTGCTTAATTTGCTTAAAGGCCTTTGGAGGCTTCCCTCTCCCAAAGGTGCTGGACATTGGAGAATGGTCTTCTGAGAATTAGACATTGGAATGGACTGCACAGGGAAGCCATGGGGTCACCATCACTGGAGATGTTTAAGACCGGATGTGGCACTTAGTGCCATGGTCTAATTGACACGGTGGTGCTGATGGACTTGAAGAACTCAGAGGTCTTTTCCAACCTGGTTGATTCTGTGACTCTGTAACTTTGGCAATGGCAATGTCAATTAATATCATGTAAAGAGAAACCTTCTGGCTTTCATGGATCTCCCAGGTAGCTCTAATAGAGACATGGTAATTCACCAGCTCTTTGCCTCTCTGAATATCATGCATCAACCTCTGTGCAAAGCTTCCAGACAGCTCCTTGTGCAGTTGCAATTGTTGCTACTCAGGTCTTTGCTGTGTAGACTGCATCAGTCAAAATGCTCTAT
>NW_008693451.1:18259-27179 GCF_000695815.1 Acanthisitta chloris | reverse complement strand
GCCAATTAGTATAAGGAGTAGAAAATGAAAGGATAAGATCTCTGAGTGAGCAGTTTCTCAGCAATTAATATCAGGCAAATTGCCATGTGTCAAACACCTGTTGGTTTCCTGGTAATAAATTAGGGAATATCTGAGATAGGTGGCAAAGGAACAGAGAAATAAAAGTGTAAAACAGAGGGAGTATGCAGGCAGGTCATGTCCCAACATGGAACAGAGATTCAAGGGGCAAAAGGAAATTAACTTTTCAGGGCTAGAACCTGGGGACTTCCAGAAAGCTCTGGATTGGTTGGTCTGACACGTAGGCTTCCTTGTTTTCATGCATTGTGTGAATTTGAAATGATTGAGTCTATGTCAAAGGCTTGGATTACTTGGATTAAACTCATACTTACCCATGTACAGGCAAGACTAGTATCACAGATGGGACCTATCATATTGCTGCATCATATTGTCCAACAAAAATATTTACTCAGCAGAGGAGGCATTTATGGATGTCTTTCAGCATCCCATCAGGTCCTGCTGCTGTCAAACCCAAATGTTTGCCAATGAGCAGGAACGGGACAGCCAAATTATTCAGACAGACTGATGTTTATCTGCCATGCAAAAAAAGTCCATACCCTGGCAGTCATTCTACAGAAAATATGTTGCTATTGACTTCCAGCCTCAGCATGGGAAGTATAGAACTGAGTATCAGATTTTTCTCATTTTCCCTCTCTTTATCCTTGAGGGACCACCTGGCCCACGATATCTGTGGTGTAGTATAAGACTACCTGACACTTGGCAGCTGTGAACTGAGGTATCATCTGTCACAGCAAGACAGGAGGATGAAGAATATGTGGTCTTATCACAGAAGCATAGAATGGCTTGGGTTACAAGGGACCTTATGGATCATCTGTTTTCAACTCCCACACCATGGACAGGGATGCCACCCACTAGATCAGGTTGCTTATTGACTTGAACACTGAGATGGAGACTTAGCATCTTTTGCTTTCTTTCAAGCTCTTTCTCAGCTGCAAGTGACTGGAGAATACTTTGGTTTATTTCAGGCACCCACTTTAACCGCTGATCCTGCATGTGCCTTTTTGACACTGCTTTTGAGGTGTTTTCTCTTTAGGAACTTTTCCAACACTTCCCTAACCCAGCTATGACTCTCTATTAGGCAAGTATAAATCAATTTCTGATGATAGGAGTTAGTGCCTGACTCTGGCTGCTGAAGAATTGACTATGGATCTTGTATAGGACAATGAAGCAGGAATATTTCACATTCATACACTTGTAGATAGATAGCAAAATGCTCCTGGCCAGTGATTGATGAGTGCTCTGATCTAAGGTGTGTAGCTACGGTGACTCTTTAACATAACACTGACTCAACTATCAATCGCGTAGGCAGTGCTTGTAAAGGAGGGGCAGGTATCTGTGCCCTTCTTTGAGGACTCATCTATCAACTTTACCAACACAGAGGCTTAACCCAACATGTCAAGCAGGTGTTGGTTTACACCCCAAGCCTCTTAAAGAAATATTTACTGTAAAAGGTGATTCACTGCATTCTGCCCTGGAAATTGCTGAATAATCAGGACAAATAGCTCTAACTGTACTGCCAAAAATCACTCAGAAGAACTTGATAGATGGGTATTATCCAAACTAAGCATGCAAAGCTACAGAATCCATGTAAACAAGAGGTTAACAACAGCAACCAACCCAAAACAACTGTGGAAAGCACATTTGACTCTCTCCACCCCAGCATTTTTTGTGTATCAGTTGTCAAACATCATTGGTTTGCATTAAGGAGGCAGCAGCATCCAGGCTTGTCTTTGTTTGCTGAGGTACTACAGGCAGCAGTAGCTTCTGGCTGTGTGGTAGGCCACAGATGAAAAAGAGGGGATATGCCTGCATCTGCTCCTCACTCCACAATCCTTTGCCAAATTCAGACCACGAAACAGTGTCAGCATGTCCTGGCTATGAGGAGCCATCCATCTGTTTTACATATTTTTCCTCCTGCCTTGGGAACTTACTTTACATCCCATCCCTTTGCCATATATGCTTGCCAAATAATAATTCTTATGCTAGAACACAATCAGGAGGTAAGTAGTGGAAAATACCCCTTATGGTCCACTCAAAGGTGTAGGAGAGTGCTTGCTTGAAGGCTATTGTTATACCTCAGGAAGATTTAAACTAGTGGACAAAACATACTGAGTCTCCTGCCTTTCCTAGAAGCTCATAAATTTTCAAAGGTAGCTAATACTATTGATTCTTGGGTTTTTTTCCCTTCTTTTTCCAGAAAAACACTTTCTGAGAAAATAAAACCTTTATGAAGTTGTTTTCCAATTGTAAGATGCACCGATACCATAAAAAGTGCTAGGTATGGTCTTGTTGTTCAGCCAGATTTTGCAATAAGTTGCTACTTTCCATTACTCTGATGCAAGCTGCTAATTGCTAAACCTGTACACTTGTTTTCCTTTTGATACAGAGCTGCTGTAGCAAGCTGTGATGAAATACATTAAGCCTGGATAGCTGTAAAGACCTATGAAAAGATGAAAAAGAAATACATATAGAATAAAGATGAGTTAAAAGGTGAACAAAAATTCACATGGAGATAGAGATAAGCAGAGAAGATGAGAAGCAAATTGTCTCCTCACTTTATACAAATTTACCAGATATTGAAACTTTTTTTTTTCACTGTTTCAAAGACTAGAATAAAAATCTCAACATTTGCAAGCTGCAAATCAGCAGAAGTTAATGTCTAGACCAAATCAGGTTTTTTTGCATTACATACAAATTACTATCTAAACCAACATATATTTTTGTACAAAAATCTTTGCATATCTGTAACAAATTCTCTGTGAGTACCTAATTACATTTCTTAACATGCATTTTATCTAAGCCAGAAAGATTTGCTATTGTCTTTATATTACAGACAAGAAACTTCAGTATTGGAAGCCTCTTCAGCTTATGTAGTTGAAATAAGAATTTTTTTGTATTGTGTATGGCCTTAAAAAAAGTGAGAAACCTCTGACTGTTCCTGTTACTTCAGCATCTCTGAAGATCTGATGTTAGGGACCAATAGGCTCAGTTTCTCCCAAAGCTACTTCCCTCAAAGGAGGGAAGTTAATACAATGAAATAAATTAATCACATGAACTTTAGAGCTTGAGGTAAGCTATCAAATCGTTGGCTCTTCTAAGCAGCAAGAAGTTTGTCTGAGAACCTGAGAATGAATACCTCTTTCCTCTATATTATCTATATATAATAAATATAAATATATCATGTTCAGACTGTATATTTATAGTCCTGAGACTATAAGTTGTCATAGCCTGGTAGCTTTCCAAGTACTTCATCCAATAAAATTTTTCATCACAAGAGGTGGTTGGGTTGGATTATGACTAACCACATTTTTGAAAAGAAATGTCCAGATTTTAGCAAGGTGCAATATACCAACACATGAATTTCTGTCATAATTTAGAAGGCTTTTTGTCTTGTTTTGGCTGTATTTTGAGGAAGCAGCCTGTTAGAAATACAGATTTAAGTTGATTTATATCTAGTTACTTTTTCAGAGGTTGAACCACTTGGGAGACACAACAGGAGTTACAAACTATGACAATGACATAGTAACAGCATTTTTAAGACAAGGGCAGTGACTTTGAGGGACAGGATAGCAAGAAGTTGCAATGGACATTGTTTGCTCAAGTTTCTGGAGTTATTTGTCCATGTTGCTGTAGAGGTTTTCTTTCCTTATCTTTGTGAAATGTCACAAACATAAACCCAGGGACATTTTACCTGTGAAAAATAATTGGCTAGCATCTGAAGTCTTTTATAAGAATAGCTCACAATGGCCTGGTGACATCAAGGGACAGGGAAACAGACAAAACTTCTAAGTGTGGGATTTCTGCTGCAGGTGATATGGCCAGAGAAGAAAAAGGGCATGGCAAAGCTCCATTGGATTTGAGAAATGGACCTCATGCTCACTTTGAAGTCCTGGGAGATAGGGGGGTGGAAGATCAAGCACTAAAACTTCTGACACTCAGTTTCACCTGAGACTTGGAACCATAGGTAATAATTTAATCAGAGAGGAATGTTAATTAAGGCTTCAGGCCCTACATATAGATGCTAATTAATTACATGTGTTGATTAGCATTTTGCTGTATTGAACATGGAGCAGCCTGGGCAAATTCTACACAGAAGTGCCACGTGTAAGATAATTCTTACACATAATAAACAGGTTTGTTATATGCAGAGCTGTGGGTGGGCATTGTGGGAGATTGGATTCAAATAAGCTGGTTCTGCTCCCTAGAAACTGGACCTGGATGAGTATGCTTGTTCCTGGTACATGTGCTGCATGCAAGGAAACAGGGATTCTGGATTAAAAGAGAGAAACTGATCCCACAGCAGAGGAAAAGGGAGAGTGGGTTTTCAATTGCCCATCAGAAAACAGCACAAGTTGTTTTGCACTTATTGGCAGGTGGAGTTAAAACCAGCCCTGTGGATATTTCTGTGATTTAAAGATGGAGCTAAAGCTACCTGAAGGCTTAATATTGCTTAAAGGAATGCTCTTGTGTCCTGCATGCCTGTGCCTACGTGCTCCTACCATGTCCTCCAGACACTGCTGTCCTAGTGCCAGGAGGGCCAGTGACATCAGGTGATACCATTGTTTATGGAGGACTCAACTTCTGCCAGCCAAGTGCTTCTTGACACCTTGCAGCTGGGTGAGACAACATGCCACATCAGCCCAGTGTTCAAAGTGGTCACAGATGTCAGGTCTGGCCATTTTGGAAACAGCTATTTGGTAGATTGTAGAGATGCATTGCCACCTGCCTTGCTATGCTTAACCCAACCCGCTGCTGTGTGTACACTGGTAGATGAATCCCTATTTAATGAACTATTCAGGTATTGGGTGGAGTAATGAGAGTAGAGATGAGGTCTCATGTCTCAGCTCTTCATGGAACAGCTGCCACGCTGCAGTTAATTTGGTTTTTGGGGACACATTCTTTCTTTACTGGAGGGGTAAGAGATGTTAGGGACAATGTCTGTCTTTTTTACGCTGTCTTGCTGAAGTATATCATAACCACCAATTATTTGGCTCCTTATAAATACATTTGTCTTATTGAGACACCTCAGGAATAAATCTTGCCAAGATTCAGACACACTAGTATTGCTGTTTACTTCCAGAGAATTACTGAAGTGTAGAAACATGAAAGAGCTCTCAGGAACTGGCAGCATTTGCAATTAAACTGAAGTTATCAAAGCTCAATCTTTAAAAAACCTCTACCAAAGCTGCTGAGAAAGTGAAGTAAATTTGGATCATTAATTTCAGAAGAAATAAACATGACCACAGATTCTTACATCCATCTTCAAACAAATTATAAGCCACTGACTTTATAGAAGTCCAGTTATGTTTATGATTAGTTTTGTCAATCCAATGGGTTCCTCCTAACAGTTTGGGAAACAATCAGGAGACTATCAGTACATTTGTTGAGGGAACATAACATTAGTAAATACCTCCAGCACTCCCTTTGTGAATTACAACAATTAATTAAACCAAACTACAGTCTAATGGTAGGATTACTTCTGCTTAATTAAACAAGCATAACTGATGCCATGAACATCACTAATGTCATGACCTCTCCAGTGTTATGGCAAAACTGGTGGAGTTCAGCTAAGAAGAGCTGATGAGTTTTCAGACAGTCACTGCAAGTCAACTCGTAACATCCTGGGATTTCCTCTTTGGTGATTAAAGTCACTAGTAAGATTCTTTATCCACAAACAATTATCAGCCTCTTTTTCTTGTTTAGTCAATCACAGTAATATAGACATGACAAAAATTGTGTTGGTAACTGATCTCTAACTCTAGAGGTGCATTTCTAAAGTTTGCCTATAGCAAGGCATGGTTTTTTACCACCCACGCATTGTTTTGCTTATGTGAAACAAAAATCTGACAAGCTTTCAAAAAGCTCCACCTTCAATTCTCTCGCTGTTAATCTCATCATTGTTAACACAAAATGGCTTCTTGCCGAGGCCAACAACTTTCTGTGTTTCACTTTGTTCTGGGCCACACCTGCTTAACCACTACTACAACAACTAGTTAAAAAGTAGTAAAATGTTATTAAATGCATGTTTCATATGTGTTGATAGATATGCAAGGACAGATTCAGCTTTTCCCCCCCATTCTGTGAGTTGAAAATTTCAACATTTTTTAGCTTGCAAACGTTGTCGTACATGGAACTTCACATCTGTGCTTTTGCTCCAGCTCAGCTATTTTTTTTTTCCAGTGGAAGTGTAGATTGATTAACAGTTTTAGGAGGAAATTGTACAGTAATAAGTAATTAAAAGAGTATGGAGCTACATGATGGAGAACTTTCAGAAATTTCTTACAGGAAAATGAATCATGATTAGCTTCATGTCTGTTGACCAGCATGCTCAGCACTCAACATCCACTCTTCCACTTTTCCCCACTGTTTTGTCTGTTAGTCCAGAAACTTGGATCATTCCCATTACTTCGTAACTTGCAGGTGTATTTCAATTCCTATGGGAATTATTTATTTCCACTGTCCTGACAATGAGTAAAAATTGCTCAGGGATGAAACAATACAAAACCAAATAGCACCTCCTCTAAAGGACAAGAGATTTCTCCAGGCTAGAGGGTGACTCTCATTTCCAGTGAAGTTTAACTGTGTACTAAGTGAAACATATTACAATTCTGAGAAAATGCTGTATATTCATTCTTCCTTCAGGAAATCTCAAAGTGCACTGTCTGCTGATGACATATTTAAAGTTCATGACCTGTAGAGGACTTCACGTGGGGTAAAAAAAAAGTCTTTGCTCTTCTTACCAGCCAGATGAAAACCATCAACATATACCTATTTCTACTAGCAATGTCATTCAGTTATTAAAACATGTGGTTATGTGGTGTTTTTCTTTTTAAAAAAAATGGTTATGAATTGCTTTTTCTGTACTAGTTTGCTTCCCTTTTTCATAGAAGAGTTTGGGTTGAAGGCACCTTAAAGACAAACCAGTTTAAACCCACTGCCATGGTCAGGGACACTTTCTTCAGCTGTCTGCTGCAAAATGCAAGTGTCCAGTTTGTCCTAGGTTACAATGTAGGGTGTATTCTATTATCATCTCCACAAGCTGTTAAAGCAGGTGGGGGCAGTGATCATTATCTCCTACTCATCCCTGATGGCTCCCCAGGGGCTGTCTCTGTTTAATGGGCTGTCAGGGATCCAGGCATGACCCATAGAATTACATCTCCCATTGTGAGATGCTTCACCCCAAGGTGTGGAGCCAAGCATTCCCACAGGGATATAAGCTGGGGTTTGGACCAGCACAGAGCCCTTTGCCTGCTGGATTCCCAGAGGACAAGAGCTGCCACTGGACCTTCAGGTGAAGGCCAGATCTACAGGATCACTGCTCCAACAGACCCATCACTCCAGCAGGACTGCAGCCACCAGTTAATTGGATTACTACCAATACCCTGACTGACAGGGTGTCAGGTTGCTTTCTGACTGTCAGTGGTTTCTTTTTGTACTGTTGCATTTATTGTTTTGTTTTATTCCTATTAAATTGTATTTCTGACTTGGAGTGCCTCACTGGTTTGCTTTCAAACCAGCACAGAGTTTCACATTCATTTTCCTGGTTCAATTCACAAGTAAGAAAGTTGAAAGGATTTCAAGCAGTGTTGAGGAAATAAGTTGTTGAAGTCGTTGTTCAGTACGTGGAAAACATGGGAACAGGTAGAGCAAGTGATGTGTTCCAAATTAGGCTCATATCTCTGTGGGAACTGAGCTGGCAAATTTCTGTGCTTATTCCTAGGAACATTATCCAAAGACATGCTAGAATCCTGCCAATAGAAAACAGAAGACTGTGTAGAGATCTCATGTGTGCACAGCTAGACAGATGAAGGTTAGGTAACACACTGATAGGCTGTGGCATGAAATCATTAGTTGGAAATCAGGAACCTCATTAATCATTATCACACAGTCGTGCTGATGAACTGGTGATGTGCTGGCTGCAGGACTGTGGATTTGTCCCTCCCTCCTGCTCCGTTATCCTACAGCTACCACACACAGGTATGGGGCACTCAAGGTCTGCAGTGCCAGAGGAAGTCTGAGAGCAGAAAAGTTCCTTCCTTCCTTCCTTCCTTCCTTCCTTCCTTCCTTCCTTCCTCCCTCCCTCCCTCCCTCCCTCCCTCCCTGGTAGCCAGGTACAAATAACCTGAGAGCACTGCAGATGTACAGAGCAGCAAACGAGTTTTCTACAACTAACTGAAGATTGATGCCCTTAGAAACCCAAAGAGACCCTAATTGCATTCTACTGAGGAGACAGTTAACATGCTAAACCACTTATCTGTTCTGATTATTCTTGATCTCTTCGCTCATTATGAAAAAAAGCATGTCTCTACAAGTGAGTGCTACTTTGCCTCTATTTCTGCTGCATCTTGTTCAAAGGCATGCAAATAGGTTTGTCCTGTGGGACCTGCAGCCATGGTGTCTGCAGCTATGTTTTTGCTGTGGTTTAGGGAATTTTTCCATGACAGCCCTGGGTGTGTCCCGGGGTAGCAACTGCCCCTTTGGTTAGAGACCAGATAGTCCATGTGCACATGGGTTTGCATCCTCTGTCCTCTCCAACAGTTTTACTTCTGTTCTTTGTTTGCTTCTTGCCTTCCTCTAAAGTAAGTCTTTCCAGACTAGTTTGGTCATGTTTTTTCTTTCATGGAAGCACAAGCAGCAATTTGTTTTACATATGGGCAAAGTGGTCAGGTGGGAAAGAAGGTATAAACAGAACTTTCTTCAAAGTGTTTCTTGGGAGGCAGGGGCTATTTGCAGGTTGCATGTTTCACGAAAAAAAACAGGGCAAGTTCATATGAGATTTGCAACTTAAAGAAGAATATGGTCCAACTGTGCAACTCAGCTCTCTTAAGGTTCTTCAAACTGA
>NW_008693451.1:8355-18204 GCF_000695815.1 Acanthisitta chloris | reverse complement strand
GGACACAGTTCTTGGGACCATATTAGGAGCTGTGTATACAAATATTTGGAGTCCTGTTTCCTGCCTCTGCCTAGGGCAGTGTGAAAGGCTCCTAGCAGAGCTGGTGAAACTGCCTTTCTCCCTTTAAACCCCCTAAGCTGTTTCATGATCGGAACATTATCTTTATAACTAGATGTGACATAAGTAATGTCTATTTTGGTGAAATTTTCAAGTTTTTTAAGACTTAAAAGGTTTGCATTTTTAACCAATACTTGTGTTTTTTCTTTGGTTGTTTTTTTTTTTGCTTCTCCTTTTTTTAAAAGAAAATCAAACTACTATCAATCTAGAACTGTTTTCATAGCAACCTATAACCAGAAGAGTTACTTTAAATAACCTAGGAGGGAAAAAGCAGATAACCAAAAGTATCATCCTGCATTTCACTCTGTTAATAAAACTGCTCCTTTGGTGTCATTTCAATTCAGTGATTGCAGCTGGCACAAAGATATGACCTGTACATTTACAGAGTGAAAAGCATTCTGCTCATCACCAGCAGCTGCAATCTCTTGAAGGTGATATAGAGTACACTATGCAAAACCTTCAAAAACATTCAGGTTTTTTAGTGGAAGCCAAAGCTATTGTGCTATGTGGAGTTTTGAAATATCTGAGCACATTTGTGAAGGAATTTTGTGGTAGCCTTATTGCTGTAAATTTATTAACCAAGGGTATTCTATCTGAACACATCATCAGGTTCTTCAGGTATTGACTCTGTTTCCATTTCAGATTATATAATACGACCTCATCTTTAAAATATTCTCTTTCTGTTTTATGATTAAGTTCATCTGATGAAAACGCAATAAAAATATTGAAGGAGAAATATATGGAATAATCCCCAAAACAATAAAACACAGTTTCAGGTTTTCAATATTTGAGGCAAAATCTAACCATGCTTTAATGTGCTTGTTGCTATCAACTTCCAAAATACAAAATGCTGACACTGCATTGTAGATCATTATTGTCCCAGAAAAGAAAGGCCTTGGTTAAGAATTCAAATCCTTTTTACATAATTTTGCACTATTTTAAAACTTCACCTGAAATTATGATACAAGCACTTTTAATATGTGATATCTTCTTTAAAATCAATACTTATACAGACTATAAAATTATACAGGATTAGTCAAGTCAGAAAGCAGAGATTTTCACTGACATTAATCTGATTTTTTCACTTGAAATTATGATATAAACACTTTTAATATGTGATATCTTCTTTAAAATCAATACTTATACAGACTATAAAATTATACAGGATTAGTCAAGTCGGAAAGCAGAGATTTTTCATTGACAATCTGATTTTTTAGAACGTTCATTAATACAGCATTGCAGTGAATTGCCTCATTTTCTGCAAATGTATATAACTTTTAATGTAAACCTAGCCAGCTGCTTTTAGGTGCTCGTTATTTGGTCTAATCTGACATTGCAAACAGCATTAAGTCCATTGTCTACAGAAGAGAAGGCAAACAAAATAAAAAACTATGGGAGTTCTGGTCTTTGCAAGGGACACTCCAAAATAGGCCAACATGGAAACTGATTTCTGCATGCCACTGTCTATACCAAAAACCCAAAGGGCAGAATGACAGAATGACAGAATCATTGTTTGGAAAATACCTCTGAGACTATCAAGTCCAGCCTATGGCCTAACAGCACCATGCCAACTAGACCATGGCACTAGGTTACACATCCAATCTTTCTTTAAACACATGCAGGGATGGTGACTCCACGACCTCCCTGGGCAGCACATTCCAATGTCTAAGGTCATCAAGGTATTGAGCACGACACAGCTTGCAGATCAGCAAAACCTAGAAGCCTCTTTCCTTTGTAAAAGTAGTCATGGTAGACTCCAGCAAACACAGAGAGAAGAGCAAAGATGCTGTGTATCTCCTCTTGAGGAACAGCCCTGCCTGGCACAGGGCACTCTTGCACTGGTTGGGCATATTTTCCTGCTGGGCAGGTGTTTACTCCCAGAGAGAAAAGTGGGGATTCATTCTGACCAGTTACTAAGATGGAAGCTATTTATATCATGAACTTTGTGTTATGTTCAGCCTGGTCAAGTTGGACAGATCCTCTGCTTTTTAATCTCTTCCTCCATGTTCCCAGAAGGCACATACATGGCTCATTAATGTGAAATGTGGAGTACAGCATGGGGTGCCTGCAGACAAGCAGTTCTCCCCCATTCTTGCTGTGGAAAAAAGCAAAAAGGGTTCCAGTAATTCTGCCAACAAAGTACTCGTGCTTTTCTTCTTATGGCATTTTCTTTCTTTTTGATATGTGACGTGTGGTAAAAGAAAGCAAGGCATTGTTCTCCTGTTTTATTTGTCTGACATAAAATCACTTTGTCTTAGCTTTCCACATACATTCATTTTCAGGAGGAAAACATGGAAACAAAATCAGTGTAGAAAAAGAAAAAAAAGAATTAACTCCACATGTACTAATATTTGGATGCTGTTAAGAATTATCTCTGCCGTAAAACAGCAAATTAGCTTTGCATTGACTAGAACAAAGTCTTAGGCTATGACTGAGCAGTTGTGCTGGAGAGGCAGATATTGGGAACTCTGATCTGGCATTGTTACAGGTCTCCTCAGAGATCCAGTGCCCACAAGGGAAGATGTTGCTGTCACATATGGCTCCAAGACCCATTGTACATTGCATTGTGGCCACTAGTCTTGCTCTGGAGACACTGCTTTTGGCAGAGATAACTTGTAGGAAATGCACATGCTTGTTTCCTTCTGAAGGAGCAGTTATATGTTCTACAAAGTGCTCTCACTGCGAACCTCTTGAATTGTTTGGCACTGCACCAACAGCAATGATTCTGCTTTCTTCCAACAGACCCTGGTACATTATTCCTATTTGTTCATACATACGTGAAACAAACAAAAAAAAAAAAACCAAAACTATCCCCTCCTACCCCCAATAAAATTCCTTAGCAGCTGCTTTACAAACACAGCTTATTTTATCCATCTGTGCTTCCAAAGGAGAATTCACAGAAATATTGCTGTAGTTCATTGATTGTAAGTATCTTGGCTAAGTCAGACATAAATTTTTGTATCTAACTCCTTACCAAAATGCCCAAACAACCAGACAAATTTCTCAATACTCTTACATAGTCAGTGGTAATGACTAGAGGTCAGCTGGGATAACCAGTTGTTTATCAACACACATTTGAAATCAGGTCACAGTCTTCTGAAGCTTGAAAATGAGAAGTTAGCTGTCAATATTGCCTCTGAAGGTCAGGAAGATTCTCTGTAATGGCAAGATTAAATAAGGAAAAACAAGTGAAATAATAATTAGCCAGTAATTGCAAACTTTAGCCAAATTCCTTCTCCACTTGGTCAGCCAAGAACAACAGAGGATCACTGAATTCTGCAACTACAATTTCACTTTCTGTCATGGAAAGGTTTGCTTATGGGAATTAAATACACAAGTTGAGATAAGTGTTAGCTGTGGCCAAATGTTTATTGATGGTGAAAAATATTCATTTGATGGTAAACATTGAGCAGACTCAAGTGAGGCTGTACCTAGAAGGTCCCATTGGTCAAAGCATCTGTCTGATTTGCAGTAGTTGAATTAAGCCATGAGATTAAAAAGTCCTACTTCTAAAACCTAATTGTAGAAGGTATAAATATTTAGAACTAAGGGAAAGACAGTATTTCTAACAGATTTATTTCCAAACCTGTGTTTATCAGATAAAACAGGCACTGAGTGTATGGTTCCTCTTTCTTTCTGGTGTGTGAACTAATACAGATCTAGAAATAGAGAAGGGCAAAATAGCCTGTTTATTGGATAGTAGGAAAGTCTCCAGTGATGACCTAAGACACTGACAGTTTTCCTCAATTATGCACAGCAAACATTTCTGTTGTGTTTAACAAGTTTGATTGACCAGGTAAAACAGTGTCCATTTGCAGAATCATTGCTCCCATGTGGAGGCTTACAGTGTTCACTTCACAAACCTCCTTCTTTCTCTTTTCATTCTTCATTTTTCAACAAAGATTAACTATTAAATTATAAAGGGAAGAATTTTGGTTGTTTGATTTCTGGCTCCAGCAAAAAATAACGCAAGGTTTGCTATTGCAAATTACAGCATGAAGTCTCCAGAAGATTGAAATTATGTCCATTTGGAATCATGGAAATGTGAGATGAAGAGGAACTTAAAGAAATAGTTCCTCATGTCACTTTCATTAGCAATGCAGTATTATTCCCTGCAGTACATATTTAAGTAAATGAAATACAAGAAACTATTAGAAAGTGAAGATATGTTAGTGGTATAATCATCATAGTCAAAATATTTAGATTCCATCCCTTGACAGTCTTGGCAAGGTTATGTCAAGCTGTAACCTATCTTAGATGGATAAACAGACTGCCATACATATTGAATTTGGATGACATCTTCAGCTGGTGAAACTCCATGAAATTCACAATGTGCTCTCCCAGTATTTTTATGGGTTTGAATGGTCTGTTTAAAATGGTGTGCTTGACTTGAAAGTTGGTTGTGACCTGAAAATTACTCTGGAGATGCTGACAAAAAACCCAAACAGTGTACATATCAGTGGTATATGCCAGTCTTTGTGTAAAAATGAAGTTTGAGGCATACTGTATGTTAAGGAGAACAAACCTTAAATATGCTGTTACTGTGATCTGATAACCTTTTTGGGAAAAAGTAAACAATCTTTGAGGTGTAGTTAAAAAATTATTCATTTATTGTCATGATACTGCTTTTACTGTGTGATTTAATGGTACTAAGCAGAGAGGAATCCTCACTTCAGCTTGCAAACAGTTAACCTGCAGAGAGATTGCTTCCTCAAGAAAAATAAATGTGCAGTGCCTTGGCCACAAGGTTCCCCACAGTTGGTGTGTTTTACTCCTCAGCACTAATTGCTAAGTCAAATTCTTCAAGGAAAGTATCCTTAATGATGAGAGACATCCGGGAATGTTTTATTCAAGGCCTGTATAAGGGGAACAAAGTGGCTTATATTCACTGTTTCTTGCAGTTTCTCTTTCTTTTATTGTGAGCAAGGCATGAACATATCTAGATACCAGGAGTCATCTCAGTTTCTTTCTTCACTCTCTCTTATGCTGGTGATTCAGTAGCGTGAACACAGAATTCAATAAGAGCAGGGCAAAATCCAGCTGAGATATAAGGACAAAAGAGGGCTCAAACAGGAAAGAAAGAAACAGGGCTGAAACCACTACAACTGCGTTGCAGTATGGGGTTAAATAGGATATCAGCACTCAGACTTGAGCTCTCGTTTAAGTCTACTAGCAATACCTCTAATACCTTATTGCTGTCTCTGTACTCATTCATGAGAGTCTGGAGCCCTTACTCACCTACCATGAACAGTGCAGCTCTGTGGCAAAAAGCCTCTGCCTACCTCAGGGTTAAAGGGAGCAGAGAGCAATCACACTTAGACTGAGTGACTGAAGCATAGATGTAGCTGTTGTTACAGCGTAAGCATGAGAAGAGAGCTCTGTCAAAAGCACATTTTTGGTCCTGGTTACAGTCCCTCCCTTGAAGAATGCCTTCTTGGCTGTTGACTGTCTCTGTTCCTCACAGATGAAATTCCTTGGCATGTAATCACTGTAACACAAATTATCCTGAGTTGACTGTGCTAGATGGCATCCTTGAAAACTGTGCAGACTCTTGCAATGTGAAAGTTTAGTGAGAGGAGGGAGAAACTGGAGAATGAGAGACATAAGGTGAGTCTAGATCTTATTGCTTCTTCCTTTTACTTGCACGAGCTAAGGAAGATAACACAAGATTAGGCAAAAGTGCAGCCAGCTTCTTAATCATACAAACATAGGGCAGGAGCCCCAGTCCCGAAACATACACCTTAGTGTGTTTTTCAGGGATGCCAGAGATTCTGTGTAAAAGAAGTGAAGAGACAATTGGAAAAGGCACAGGCATGCCTCTGGATCTTGATTTATACACTCTTAGCACTTTCCCTCACAGATGCAGTTCAGATTACCAGGGAGGTTCTGCCCTAGCCCAGCTCTGTCATGAAGATGGCCTTAGTATGGAAACCACAGGTGAGCTGCTAATGAGACCCAGGTTTTTCTGGTCACTGTACAGTTGCTGTCAGTGCAGCACCTCTCAGAGCCCTGATCTGCTAAGGGCAGCCTGTCAGGGGATATTCCTGCCAAGGGGGTTGGGAAGACACAGGGGTGACAGCATCGTGTGGGGCTTGGGGTGGAGGAAGAATCTTCACTGAGCTTAAAAGAGCTTGCAGCAAGCTGACCAATAAAGAAAAGTGAAAGAGGGAATGGGGAAATCCATTTTTAGAAGTGACCTTACCACAGTTTATGAGTGTCCTGGGTTTTCCTCTGAGTCATGGAGTAGTCAAAAGCTGCTTTATGCAGTGCATGTCCTGGGCAGTCTCTCTGGAGCTTCTCTTGGCTTCAGATAGCTAGATCAGATCTCAGCACAGCACGTGTAGTGCATTCTTGCGGTCATTTCTGCATTATGTATCACCATAAAATATATAGCAGAGGTGCCAGCTGTCTACTGGAAGGTGCTGTGACTATGTGCATCCACCTGCTGGGATTTAGAGTTAGCACAGATGATCATCACCCTGTTAGAGACACTAGTTCCCAGTGAGCAGCTCTGGCTTTCCACCTCCTAAACATTTTTCTCTGCAAAGATAGGACGATCCATTTCACCAGGGCTCTCTTAGGCTTACAGTCGAGAACAGTGTAAAGTTTCAGCATGTTTCTTCCTTTATTATTCTTTTTCCTCAACAGGATAGAAGAGTAGCTACAGCTCCTTTGTTACTAAACCTATTTCTGTTTGTTATCCTAATTCTGTTTATGAACCCAATTCAGTTGGCATACATAGCTCACAAGTATAAAAGTCACTGCTTTCTAGCTAGCCACTCTACTAAACTAAGCACATGAAGAGTTCTTTACAGCAGTGATAAAGGAATCATAAGGTTCAAGCCTGAAGCTGATGGCTCTGTACCTAGGCATAAGCAGCCTGTGTGTTATGTAGCAGCTCTCTGGGCGACTGGCTTGTTTGCAGTTTGTCCTGGGTGAGGGTAGGAGGCCTGCTGCAGCCATGGAATCACAAAACACTCGAAGAGGAACGGATTTGCGCATGAAACAACAAAGTTCATATGCAAATGAACTTTGGGTGTTTCTTTAACTTTCTCATGTGTGTCATGCCTTGAAAGAGAACTAACTAGTTAAATCCCAGCTGAATACTCAACCCTGTTGGGAAAAACAAAAATCCAAGTGGTTTTACTCTCCTTCATCCTTTGAGCTTCATAAAAGTTTTTCACTTTTGGGTATGATTTTGGTGAGGAGGTCTCTAAATCTGTATACGGGGTTGTGCTGTTGAAGTGAGTAGCATACTGAGGGGAGGTAGAGGCTCAGCCTGAGAGAGGCTCAGCTGCATTTTCAGTAGCCCTCCCACCCCCACAGCTGCTTATCTTGAAAAGAGCCACTGAAACTTGTTTGTAGGCTTTGGGGTCTCTGATGACACTGCAGTCTCTATGCAACAACTTTGTGTTCTAAGATCTTGAAACCTGGGAAATGGTTGCTTTTTCTGCACCAAGAAGACCACAGCTGAACTGCAGAGGAGATTAAAGGCAGTTTTGCGAGGTTTCCCTGATTCAACCACCAGTCTCTCTGGCTTGGGTTTGAATCAGACACACTGGATTTTCATCAAAACAGAGCTCAGCAGGTGTATACCTCTGCTGGAGGGAGAAAATCATGCCATGTGCATGTGGGTCATAGGTGATTAACTCATGTATTTTTAGCAGTTGCTCTACATGGTTTCTCCATCGAATGATGATGTCACGGTAAGGTACAGTAGCAAACAGAGTTTCTGTTTACATTTCTCTATACAGAAGACCAGTGCTGCAGTGTAAATTTGAGAAAATAAGGCATGTGTTTATACTGCCTTACTGATTAAATATTTGGTGCCATATAATATAAAATATGTTTTCCTAGAGAGGTGAGTCTTGACATGTATATTTGTTTGAACTTTTGGGACAATACGAGGGTATTCAGAAGAATATGACTCCCTAGATTGGTAGCATTATTCAGAGTTCAAGCAGGAGCAAACCAAATCTGTTTTGCAAGCCCATACTATAACAATTCCTTTGCTTCTTTGATGGGGCAAGAAGATAAAGTGCCGAGTCTTAAAACTGTTCAGTGTCCCAGTTGAACACCAGAATAATGGACATTCAGGAAGGAGCTTTTCTCTAGGGGTGTGGCTTTCTTAAAAGTCATGTTATTTCTCTTTAAATATTTACAGGGCTGAGATCCATGTGTAAGTGTCCCGTGAAACAGCATTCAGGAGTAGGAGGAAGAAAGCAATCTAAAAATAGCATCCAGTATCTTTGGAAGATCTCTAGGACCTGGCCCTGAGGTGGTTATATATTTTTAAAGCACAGCATTTTTCAAATGAGGAATCAGAACAGCCAGCTCTGAGCTGAAGTTTTGTTTTATTCATTTCTTTAAAATTATTTGTTTTGCCGACTCTCACATTGGTTTTGGGTTCAACTTTGGACTGGTCAACTCTAACTCTGAAGCTCTGGAGTGTTCTTCTTGTATGGAACTGGTTTTGGCCAAGGCAGGAAGAATATCACCCATTAAGGGATATTCATGTTAAGAATGGACATTTCTGCATCTAACTGTGGAGAGCAGTGAGCTGCATTGGCCCCCTGGGGAGCCAAAGGATGCACCCTGTGCTCATTGTTCTGCACATCCTTGGCAGAATCAACAGATTCCTGTCTGTTTCCAAGCCAGGAACTGAATTTCCAGGGCGGAAGATCCCTGCCAGTTCTCTTACCAAACACAGTGAGATGGTGAAGTGGGAGGAATCAGAGGGATTAGAATAGGAATCAGACCTTCGCTGTAGCTCCCCGTGGGGAGATTTCCAAGAGTAGTGTGAAGATGTGAAAATGAAATGTGCAAAGGTACCAGAAAGACCCTCAACACCTGCTGGGAAAGACAATCAATTATCCGAACCAAGGCTTTGTGCTAAGGCAAACGTATTAGCTGTGGCCCTTGAGCTATATCAGAGTAAGATATTCCAGCAAATCCCAGGCTATAAGACACTGAAAAAATCAAATCTTTGCCCACTGGGTTGCACATCACCGATAGCTGTGGGTTAGGCAAATAAAAGGCTAACAAAATTTCTATGTATTTTTGCCTTCCTGTTTTTGGTGGTCATGAAGGATTCTTTTTGCCATAGATTTATTTTCATTTGTTGCAGTTTTTTTCCTGTCATTTTATTCTTATCTAGAACACTACCCCTCTTCTGAAATCTTCTGGAATCAAGAGGAATTTGATCAAAAAGTATTCCAAGCCCTTTCAGGAAAGTCAGCATGATTTGACAAAAATCTTTTGGGAAGTGCCTATTTGTTCCCCTTTAAAGTCTTTTTTCTTTTTGGTCTAAAATCTGACAGAATAACTTTATTTAATTTCTGAATTCTGTTCAAAATATTACTCTGTAAAAATCAAGTTAAATATATACCTGTATAAGTAAGGGAAAGAAACCCAAAAAACCCAAAACTAAAACAAACAAACAAAAAAACCCCAAACAAACAAACAAGCAAAAAAACCTCCAAACAAACAAAAAACCCCAAACTCCAACAAAACAGGCAGAAAAAAAGGAGATTTTTGTGTTATTGAAGAAAAGCTGTTTCCACACGCTTTGACAAAAGAAACACATTGACACAGGGTGTTATTGAAATTACTGTCTTTTTCCTTAACATATTTTGCTTTCAAAAATGAAATATTTTGATGGAAGTGTTTTCCCCTCTAACACTCGATATCCTTTGAGAGTTACTTGAAACCATTACTCCATTTTTATAAGAG
>NW_008693451.1:0-8323 GCF_000695815.1 Acanthisitta chloris | reverse complement strand
ATTATTTTGTCTTTAGATTCATGTTTGAATCGTGTTGAATTAAACTAGAGGGAAGATCACCTGATAGTTTCATTCTACCTGATAATAAAAGAAAAGCAAAAGGACTAATTAATCCAAACAGTAAGAGAAAACTTTATTGCATGGAACAACACAAGTGTGTGTATGTATCTGTGCGTGGTGAAAATGATCTGACTGGGTTTAATGAGTTTTTCATTGCTCATTGCAACAGTTTGGTAAAGGTCATTAGACCTGAAGTTACCCATTGCTCATTACTTGAATGTACAAGTGAGAGACACAATTGCAACATACGCAGATGAGCAAGGATGAAGTGCCAGTGGGTTTTACTGGGCTTTAAGTCAGGCTATTGGAAAGGGTTTGTAGAACAAGAAAATGGAAAATTCTAGAATGTGCTGTTCAAACTGCAGCCAAATTTTTGGCCATGGCAAGTTAAAATCAATGACCAATCTACATACAAATCTTTGTTCATTAGCTTAACTCAAGATAGTTATGCGTTTCAGCCTCAGAGGTGCTTTCCTCACCTCCGATGAGGCCAGTGAATGAAGTTGGTGTTGCATCCATCTACTGGAGGAAGATCGCCGTTGAGGAACTTGCTGTCTCTGAAAGGAAGGGATTTCTGAGTGCACAACTAAACAGCAGAAATGCTGCATCATGAGCAGCTCATAGGGGTGGTGTTCCTCTCCTTTGTTTTTGGCCCCAGTTTGAGTTTTGTATGAAGAGAACACTTAATCCTGCTGGAATGGGACTGGAAGAGTTGCAACACCCATCTAAGGCTTTTATTGTGTGAAAGAAAACTCACTCTAAGATGTAAAAAGGGGAGTAAATTCAAATAAAGTTTGTGTGGTTACTCAGACCTAAACTGCTCTAAGTGAGAGTAAGGATTACTATTGTGAACTTTGCATCCTCTCCTACAAATATAGCCTACTTCTCTACATGTGAAGGGCTAAATACTTCATAAATGCCTTATGAAGCCATTTCCTATTTCCTTCTAAATGTCAGTCAGCCCAAGCCCCTCTAACACAAAGTCCATCTCACCTGAGCTGTAAGGGGTACTTAGGAGCAGAAGTACATGTAGGTAGGCTACAGTTCCAGACTGGTGTTGATGTAATAACAGTGCAATAGTAAACAAGGCCAGGTGGTCTTGGTAGCACTGGAGTGAACAAATAGTTCTACAGCATGTTTGCTTCTCATTTCCTTCCTGACACCTGCTGAAGTCTGATGGTGCTATTTGCTTTCCTTATAGATTTATTACCATCAAATAACAGAAGCCACATAAGCCTTTTAGGGAGCTTTTAGGACAGAATAAATTGGAATGAAGGGAAGACTTTGAAGACCAAATGGGAGGATGGGGGGAAATGTAGTGCAGGTTTTTTTCTTGCTATTGGAATTCCACAGATATTATCTCCAGGTATGCAGGAGTGTGTCACAATAAACCAAGCTCCAGCATACTGATGTGTTCACAAATTCATATACATTTTGACATTACCAATCCTCAACTAACATAATTTCATAAGAAACATCTGGTTGGTTTACCTAAGGCCAATATTGATTCTGGCCTCACCTAGCCTGCACAGAATGGATAGATCTCATATGCCATTTGTTTCTTTTTTGTCAACACGGTAGTGTACATATTTACTTTCTTTCCCCTCTCCTCTGCCATCCAAGCCTGCAAAGCAGCCAGTGAATCATGGAATCATGTTCTCTCTTTCCCCTTCTCTTACTGTAGATATATTTGTCCATCACACCTGCAACATTAGCTCTCACTGACCCAAGACAGTAAGTTGAACACAGAAGAAAAACAAAACAAGAACAAAACTAATACTCGAAACACCTTTACCCCATTCAGGCATTTGAGGGGTGAGGGAGGGAGGATTGATTCTGAGCTCCTTTAATTCAAAGAGCATGTGGTGTCAGTTTCAGTAAAGTCAAGGTTTAAAGGAATGAGAGCTTAATGACATCATCTCTATTTTCAAAAAGGGGGAGACAGGTGGAAGAGAGAGAAGAGGAAGCAGTTGAATCATCAAGTGTGAGGTGATCAAGACAAATTCTAGTTGTTACAGCACAGATGCCCAAACTGCCACAAAGGAAGCATATGGCACTGCTGTGCTTGGAGCCGCAGTTCATGGCTATCCCATTCAATCCAGAAAAACTCTTCTGACTCAGTGACCAGTTCTGTCCCTGTGCCCTTGTTTCATGCAACAGGGACTGAGCTCACAGTCTGGCACAGGGGGTGTCTGCTCTTGTGAAACAGTGTTCAGCTTCAAATGTCAAATGGTGAGGTAATTCCCATTCACACTTGTTTATTTTACCTTTGAAGGGAGGAGGAAGACATTAAATAATTCCAGTAAAAAAAATCACACATGTAGCAGGAGGTTTTACCACCCCCATCTTTCTGAATGCTAAGTTAGTTTTTGGTTTTCAGCACTTCACAGTCATCTCAAAAGAAAAGCAATTTTATGTCATTCAAATCTCAAGGTAATAGATTGTTTGTTATGAACCTGAGATACCTTCTTGTAAGTACTTTGTGTTCACACATAAAATCTCTGCTGCATTGTTCAAGGAGTAGAGAGGTCTTACAGTAAAACACCAAGAAGCTGTGGCTTTCCTTTGGAATCTACCAGATGAAAAAATCAAAACCAAAACAGAACCCACACACACACCTCAGAACAGAGAAGAAGGCTTTTATGTAAGCACACATTTCTTGCAAAGAGAAATGGATATTATTTTCTAGACCTAACAGTGCCATTAGTTGAATGGTATAAAAGCTCCTGTTTTCCAACTACCATATGTTTTTAGACTACTTTGTATGGCTCAGAGATTTTATTTTGTGAAATAACAAATCCCAGATAGCAACCTGACATGACCTTATCAATGTTTAACAAAAAAAAAGAAAAAAAAAAAAAGAAGATCAATTTCGTAAAAAGAAAAGATGTGTAAAGAATTTCTGCATTTGTTCTCATGGTTTGAAATGTAAAATATCCGTAGGAATGAACAAATGGCTGGAGGAAAATGATATGCACAGATGAAATTGCTAAGTGTGAAACAGCTGTCTTCCCCAGCTATAACTGATGACTGAACAGGATACCTCAGAATCAAAATAAAAAATGTTGTTTGTGAGTGAGAAGAACCCTTAGCAGGACTGTCACAGACTCCTGTTCTCAGCAGGTCAGGCAAAGAGTGAACCTCTAAAACACTCACTAGCATATAAGGGCACATATTTATGTATTATTCTCAGGCTAGTAAAACCATGTGAAGAAGCTGGAAAGGAAATTGCAATGAGTTTTGGGAACACAGACTTCACTTGGAGGCAAAAGACAGCCCTCCTTTGTCAGGTGAGGAAAAAGACCCCCCTACCCACAACACTGCATAAATGAATTTAAACAAACTCAGAGACTCATCAAGGCAACACATTGTGATTCTAGAAAAGAAATTAGGTCATATATTTTAATTCCACTCCTGACCACAAACTTCATTTTCAAACCAGAATGAAGGCAAGGTCTGCAGAATGTAGAGCCAGAAAACACCAGAAGCACATACACACACACACACACACACACACACATATATATATATATACACACACTTAATTCAGGTGTGTGGGTTTCCAAAAACAGTCTATTAGCAATGTCTTGCATCACTTGGAAAAATGTCTTCAATATTTACAGGCTTGGAAAAACATAACTGTCTAATTGAGAATTGATGAAAAAAAAAGTGTATATCCTCTGGAAAAGAAAGGAGCAACATTGCTGATCAGTCTCAAGCACTGGGTTTGTATAAAAGGAAGGTTTTCACTGCATTATCTTCAGTGTTACCTCACACAGCAACTCAGGTCATTTCTGGAAGTAATTCAGCATGAATGACAGGTATCTCTTATGTTTCTGACCATTAAAATTTCAGTAGGCTTAGAGGGCCATTAAAACTGACCAAGGTTTCTGGAGGGAAAACTCTCTTAAATTTGGCAGGAGCAGGCAAACCAAGTGAATGTCCAGCTGTAATTTTGACTGCAACTCAATCTACCTGCTGTGCTTTTGCAGAAACGTCAAGTTTACAATGTGTGCAGATATCATTCTCAGTTAATTACAGGTATACATAGCCCCTGGCTGTGCTGAGGGGCTACTGCAAAAGAACCATATCTGACAACTGTGGCAGAGTCCACAGCTGGGGAGAGATCTAATTTGAACTACTGTCAAATACCCCAAATATCCTGTCTTTTGTTTCCATGGAGGACCCATCTTCATGCCCCTCTGATACTATGAAAAGAGGTATAATAATGAAATTAAATCCTTCTCTTGACTCTGAGGATCAGACTGCTTATCTAATGGAGGTTTGCCTTTCTTATTCTGGTCCCTTCTCACAGGGACATCTCACCTGTCATACCATCAACAGGGACATTGTACCATCCTTGGCATTCCATGCAATGCTTCAGAGTCAGCACAAGTTCTGTATCTTTGAGGGATACATTGGTGACACAGCTTTGAAACTGACAATGGCGTGCAGTGTGGAAATATATAAACATATTACAGGATAATTCTGAACTTCTTGTGTGGACCTGTTTTCAAGGTACCTGTTTATCTACCACAATGGCCCAGACCATTTTTCCACTAGATTTCCCTGCTTGCCCCTCCCAAAACTAGAATTACAGAGGGATTGTTCCTGACTCTATAGTCAAGAAGATGGATTTTTCCCCTTGAGCTCTAGATAATGATTTCATTTTCATAAACAGCTATGATTTGTCCACAATTTTCTAATACTACAAAAAAACTCCCCAAGTCTAAATGCGTTTTTGTCAACCTTATTATTACAAATCTATGCTTGTTATACCATGCAACCCCCTGCATACAGTTTGGGCCCCTCAGTTCAGGAGGGACATTGAGGTGCTGGAGCAGGTCCAGAGAAGAGCAACGAGGCTGGTGAAGGGACTCGAGCACAAGTGCCATGAGGAAAGGCTGAGGGAGCTGGGGGTGTTCAGCCTGGAGAAGAGGAGGCTCAGGGGAGACCTTATCACCCTCTACAACTCCCTGACAGGATTTTGGAGTCAGGTGAGTGTCGATCTCTTCTCCCAGGCAACCAGCAGCAGGACAAGAGGGCAGAGACTCAAGCTCTGCCAGAAGAGATTTTTTATGGAGAGAGTGCTCAGGCATTGGAATGTGCTGCCCAGGGAGGTGATGGATTCACCGTCCCTGGAGGTTTTTGAGACTGGATGTGGCACTTAGTGCCATGGTCTAGTAATGATGGTAGGGTCTAGTAACCAATTGGACTTAATGATCTTGGAGGTCTTTTCCAACCTGGGTGATTCTGTGATTCTATGATTCCATGAAATAGGCCAAATTATGTTAAAATCCAAAAGTCAGGCTTTAGAACAGTGTGAGGCACATGTGAATTACTGTATTTCCTTAATACAATTGCCGAGACCTGTGAGTTGCTCCTTACAAATCCAGCTGGAAGGAAGATACCTTTAGGGATATCTTTATCTCCCTGTAATAATTCAAATGATTATTGGAACAATCACTGATACAAGCAAGATTACTTCCAAGTAATATCATTAGCATAAAGCAGGACAGCTGACATAACTGCAATCTGACTAAAATCTATGCAGCAAAACTAGCAACACAGAGCCATAATGTGATCTTGAACAAAAGAGATAAAAAAGATATATGAAAATATATAGTTTACATCCATCCTACTGAAATCTCCCTGTGTTCTGCATATTGATGTTTTCAAACTTACCTGATTTGTTCTTTTTGCTAAGACTCCCCACCACTAATCTCATGTCATAGATGAAGCCAAATTTTGTAAAGCAAATGGGAGGAGTATATCTGGCAAAATGTTAGCACATAAAGCTAAAATCTTGTAAAACTTGTAAATTTTTGTACCTTTTTACATTTCCTCATTTGTCTGATATATCTGTCTTAACTTTTAATGTTGCTCAATGTAACTGATTTTCAGGAACTATTTAGCAGTTAAAAATATAGAGAGAGCAATAGAAGCACTTGAAATTAAGGTTATGCTGAAAAATCCTCAAATAGTGGTGAGAAATGTAACCACAGCTGTGTTCAAAATAGACTGCAAATCCCATGTATTCAGCACCACAGAAAATGATGCACGACAGGCAGAAAACAACACAGGCTTTTTTTAACTTATCAGGGATAAAAGCAATGGGAAATAAAATTCCTTGTATGTATATTTACACAAATGTCAATGGAATGAGCCTATGTGAAAGATGTTAAATGAAAATTTGTCTATATTTATTAACAATAAAAGTGTTTTCTAGAGGGTAGCATTAGTGGACTTGTTTGCAGCAGTGAAGCAGTGTAAGTTTACCAATTTTCTGTCTATGTACTATTAAAATAAAGCTCTTTGTGGAAGCTCAGAATAGTAGGGATTTTGGTTATTCTGGTACCCATGCTCTTTAATTCAGAAAATGTGTACATCGAAAGATATAACCACAGAAAACCACTGAAGAACAGACATATGGCTCTTTCAGAGCAGAACACCTATGTTGCTATGTTGCTTTCCACTTTTTTGCAACACATTTCTCTGTGTGTTTGCATAGGCAATGCACAAAAACATATTAAGCATCTTAATATTGCTAAGACAATGTGGCATCTATAGTGTCATGAGCTCATCACTGGAGAGGATAACATTATACAGCACTTCTATCTGTGTTTCTCCAGTCACCCAAACATGAACATTGCCATTTATGAGCATGGTGGTATATTCTATCAGCTGAGAGAAAGACAGAAAGGACCAGAGAAATAGATGCAGTCAATGGTCAAAGGTGTTAAAAAAAAGCAAGCTGAATGTTCTTTCCAAGTGTTATTTTGTTCTTGCTGTGTAAAAACATATACAAAAGTTGGGGAAGCATTAGTTCTATATTTAAACATTTCACAATCTGTTTCAGGAACTTTTGTATTGTTTTTCAAATTTGAAAACATAAGGGGGCAAAGTCTGTGTGTGTTTGAAAAGCAAAACTGTTCCAGAAAATATTACTTCATCAATAGCTCTCCATGACTTAGGTGCACTTGCTCCATAGTGATAGCATAGTTGGATCTAAACAAAATGATCTTAAGTTTTAAGCTATTGCAATTCAATCCAAAAGTGAAAGCATATAAATTTGCTTCCTTCATTTATGGGTACAAATCATTGTTTTGGATATATCTTAGTCCAGTACATCTTTTTTTTCCCAAAGCAAGTAATTCACAGGAAGTTCTTCTCTAGTCTTCTCATTTGACCTCTGTTGGCCTCCTGACATCTTCCAACATCCTAAGAGTTTGCTGAAATTGATTGGATTGTATTTCACATAAATCATAGAACCATAGAATTAACCAGATTGGAAAAGACCTCCAAGATCATTAAGTCCAATCGGTTACTAGACCATGGCACTAAGTGCCACATCCAGTCTCATCTTAAAAACCTCCAGGGATGGTGAATCCATCACCTCCCTGGGCAGCCCATTCCAATGCCTGATCACTCTCTTGGTAAAAAATCTCTTCCTAATATCCAGCCTAACCCTCCCCTGGCAGAGCTTGAGTCTCTGCCCTCTTGTCCTGCTGCTGGTTGCCTGGGAGAAGAGATCAACACTCACCTGACTCCAAAATCCTTTCAGGGAGTTGTAGAGGGTGATAAGGTCTCCCCTGAGCCTCCTCTTCTCCAGGCTGAACACCCCCAGCTCCCTCAGCCTTTCCTCATGGCACTTGTGCTCCAGTCCCTTCACCAACCTCATTGCTCTTCTCTGGACCTGCTCCAGCACCTCAATGTCCCTCCTGAACTGAAGGGCCCAGAATTGAGCACAGGATTCAAGGTGTGGCCTCACCAATATGAATCTAGTTATGTGAGGTCCTATATCTGGGTCATGGCAATCCCAGGCACACCTACAGATTGGGTGGGAAAGTAATTGAGAATAGCAACAAGGAGAAAGAGTTGGGCATGATAGTAGGTGAGAAACTCACCATGAGCTGCAGTGTGAGCTCACAGCTCAGAAAACCAATCAAATCTTGGGCTGCATCCTAAGGAGTGTAGGCAGCAGGTCAAGGGAGGTGAATCTTCCCCTCTACTATGCTCTTGTGAGACTCCACCTGGAATACTGTGTGCAGTTCTGATATCACCAACATAAGAAGGACATGGAACTGGTTGATAAGAGGATTGAAGCATTTCAACTATGAAGACAGTCTGAGGAATTTGGAGTTGTTCTGCCTGGAGAAGGAAGGTTGAGTAGAAACCTCATAGTAACTTTTCAGTATCTGAAGGGGCTACATGGCAGCTGCAGAGGGACTCTTTTTTAGGAGCTGTAGTGACAGGGCAAGGG
>NW_008693450.1:0-9877 GCF_000695815.1 Acanthisitta chloris | reverse complement strand
CCCGCCCACGGAAAGGGTTTTGGCTCAGCTGCAGGCTGGTTTGCTTTTCACTGACCCCTGGGTTCTAAGCCTACCATGCCTTCATTCCAGAGACACGATGTCCTCTTCCTCCAAACAAAGAAAACACAAAACCTAGATTGAGAAACTAAGATTACTGTACTTCTTAAAACTATTTTCTCCACATCTCCTGCACTGCATTTTGCAGATAGATACATACACACATCATCAGCTAAGAGACAGGATACATCAAGGTAAACACTAATTTATATCTGCAAATAAATTAATTTTTGCTTTATTTAAAACAAGAGAATTGATAGTAAAATTACATATCTGCACAAAAAAATTAATCCAGGAAGCCCAAATGCCAGTTCACTACTTAAATATGAGAAAGATAGCTCTATCATCACTAGATGACAAAATCAAAGAACTGAGTAAGTCCATCCACTGATGGAATATTACTTTTTATAATTTCTTAGAAATATGGCTCAGTGAACATGAAACAGGCAGGAAAATCAATGGTTTCAATCCTCCCTCTGCAGGATTTTTGATTCTGCTTTAAACCTGGAATTAATTTGTCTCACTTGGCTTTCCAAGTTCCCCAAAGCTCTCAATAAGCCAGCACAAGCCAGAACTGCTGCTTCAAGGAGTCCTGCAGTCCTCACCCTCCCCTATCCTCAGTTACTCTCTCTTGGTGCTACATAATCTCCTCTCACGTCAGCACAGACTGTTATATTTATTGCTGAGCAACGTCTCAGCTGGATCAGCTGCCAAGCATACTCTTGTGCCAGTGTAAGGAATATGACAAAAGTAAGGAGCATGAAGATGCTGAGACTATCAACCAGAGCCGTGGTACACAGAGACCACGTGTCACAGCTGCAAACTGCTACACGTGCACCTAACGACTTCTGCTATTTGTCTAACCTTGAGAATACAGAAACAACTTCTGCATACTGCATTGATATGTGATGGGTTTTAATTACACACCAGAACGTTCAAATGTGTGCCTAATTTTATCAGGAAATTATTAAAACAATGAGTAAATATTCATATTTTTGATCATCCACCGAAAGTTTAGAAGGCAGAGCTGTGGCCCTCACACACTGTGTGCACAGACTGCAGAGAGCCACACTCTGCCCACGAGCAGCTGTTCACTCCTGCCACAGGGCACATACACTTTCCATTTTTAGCAGCACATCCTTTCTTTCAGCAACAGCTGAAATGCCTCTTTTTATGCTTAAAAAGGCAAGATGCCAGACTTGAATTTTTAATAACTATAAATTGCTTTAACATCTTGCCCTTAAAAACAGTAAAATGAGAACTATCAAATCAGCATGTTTGATATAGTGAAGTTGAATATCAATGCACTCTTTCAAAAGCAAAAATTAACTAAACTAGCTAATTATTTTGCAGTCTTTTCATCGATAAAAGCTCACAACAAATGTTTTTAAATATCCTTATAGCTTTACCTTTGAATTGGGTAAGCCTAGTTACTTCATCCAAAACCTGAAATTACTATTGAAATGCATGTATATTATCCAAATTTGAAAGCACTCACATTTTGCACAGGTTTCATCTCCCTTTTCTTTAAGATTATCAGTTGCCTTTTTACAGTTTCATAAATGCAAGCTACATGCCACAAAGAAAACAAATGCATCTGGACTAAAACAATTTCAGTTATATTTATAACCGAGATAGTATTAATACCGGATTATCAGTCATGCAATTCAGCCAGCAGCTTTTGTCCTGTTCAAAAAAAACCCAAGCAAGCAACAAACCAGTAACAGACCTGGCACAAATCCAACCTATACTAAAAGCGTTTTCTCTCTATTTTTCCAGCTGGAGTGAAAAATCAGTGAAAGTGACCATATACAGAGATGTAGCACATGGATGGGAACTTGAAAACAAACCACAACTGCAGTTCACATGACAAAACAGAAGAATGCTCTGCTGTTCCAGCTAGAAAATACCAAATTTATCTTCAGTAACAGGGAACAAGACTTATATGTTTTGGAGGAGTATCCAAAAATTTTAGTGTCCACATAGTGAGGAGGATGGAAACACACCTAGCAATTTTGATTCTAGAAACAGAAGACAGCAGAAACAACTAACTCAGTTCAAACAAAATGGAGCAATCACTGAGGATACTCAAATGCAACTGGTATTTACTCAGTACCTGTCTCCGTTCTCGCCGAGACAAAGTGTTTCCATGCAGTATTCGCCAGAGCATCCTTGCAGCTATTTTTGTGTCGATCCAGAGTAATCGGAACCCATGGTAATAGTGCTTCAGTTCATCCACAACCCTCTGTCCAATAGATTTTTTCACAACTTCCACTTCTGATGGACTATATACAGGACCTCCTTCTTCCAGCTTCTTGTTTTTGTCCTTTAAGGACTTGAGTGACTTCTCAACTATGGAGTCATCATGAAGGGGACGTGAAGAATGCCACCATCTAACTGGAAGATACTGGGGACCTAAAACACCCATGGTTGCTAGTGGCGTCCATGAGCCACAAGAGCTCCTAAGAGCAAAGTATATTTGTTCAGATCCTTTAGTCCAAAAGCAGTAACGATCCTTTTTGGAGTACGCGTAAACAGGAGGGACATTAGTGCAATATTTAAAGTGTACAGTCCTTCAAGAGAAAAAAGCATTCAAGAATTAGCAATAGATGATAAGCTATTATATACATATATATTTGTAGTTATATATATATTTACGTATTTATAAAATGCATCATTTGAAAAATATCTACCACATATTTAAGAAAAAAACCCCAAACTTGTGACTCTTAAGGTCAATGTCCATACATGAAAAAAAATGCTTGCCTTTACTTCATGACAACACAAAATCATCTGCAGTGAATTTTCCATTAAGCAACTTTGAAAAGGTAGTTGATTTTACCCAAATTAAATGAAGACTAGCCAGCAGAAGTGCTTTCCATTTAGAAAGCTACATTTGAAAAGTAATCTGTAAATTCATAAGTGTCAAAGACCCTCCTATTACTTCTCCGGTTTCAGTAAACACCACCCCACTCCCACCCCCCCCCAAAATATAATTTGTAGTCAGAAGTCAGAAGAAGAACAATCTGATTTCATTAGCGGTCTTCTCTTACTATCTCCATGCATCTGGTTTTCCTTTTTCAGTACCTCATGGTACTGAGTTGAGGCACAGAGAACCAACACTCTTCTACCTTGTTTAGAATTTTATTCTTTTTTTCAATTAAATGTTGACTGAAGTTATCAAGGAAGCACTGCTCAAACACCCCAAAACTTCATTATACACACAGAACAGCTATTCATTACATGCAAGTAGGGTTGTACACACTTCTATAAAAAGACAGGACAAAAATAAAATAGTACACAAAACATTTTATATCAGCGAGTTCCACCAGGTGTCCCTCAAACTGAAATGCCAGCATTAAGTCATCTACAGAACAGAAATGACTGAGGTGTTTCTTCATGGAGCCCTCGTACTACCAAAACAAAATCAGAATGTGTTTTTGTCTCAATGAAAAGAAAATAGGTGCAAGTGGCTCTACAAGTCCAAGCAACACTTTTAAGGAAAAAAAAGTTTATTGAACACTTCTAAGTATTAGATTCACTCCCTCAATTTTCAGCCAAATGTACTTTTAAAACTGAATTATCACAGGCTCCAATGAATTTTAAATTACAATAATGGTTTTGTCTATTTATTATTATTAAAATAAAGCTTTGTACAAAAAGTTATTAAATTACTACTTTTTAAAGACACATTATTATTTTCTAGTTTAAACTAAGATTTCACCATCTGACCATTCAAGGGTCAGACAACTGCTAAAACATACACAATTTTATAAAACAGTCTCTCAATTAGCTAGAAAACTACACATTTGTAAAGATATTAACTAATGAGAATTACAGTTACTTTAAGAAAATGAAGTACCTATTCAAAACACATGCATAGATCAATCTACCCTGACTCCAAAGCATTTCCCAAAAGCAGAGCTCCAGACCTACAGACCAAGTTCCACCTACATACATCAACACTCTTCTGCATGCAGAGAGGAAGGGTGCTGAGCTCTGCCAGCAGAACTGGTTCTGAATCTGCAGGGAAAAATTTTTTTGCAAGAAATGTGCCTCTCAGAACACACTTTCATAAGCAGGATGTCAGACACACAACTTCTATCACAATCTGTCCTCTGTACTTGTTTCACCAGAGTCCCTTGCTTTCAGATCTGGCTCACGTGGGCTGCAGGCACTAGCCTGTTTTATTTTAATCCGCAACATTACATTAACAGCAGCTTTTGGTAAACAAAACAAAACAAACAACTTCTCAAAAAACCCAAAGATTTCTGTCCCAATCTTCTGCTGCTTATTTCATCATAAAATCATAGAATGGTTTGGGTTGGAAGAAACCTTATACACCACCTAGTTCCAACCCCCTACCATAGGCAGGGACACCTTCCACTAGACCAGGTTGCTCAGAGTCTCATCCAACGTGGCCCTGAACACTTCCAGAGATGAGGCATCAACTGCTTCTCTGGCCAACCTGTTCTAGTGCCTCACCACCATACAGTAAAGAATTTCTTCCTCATGTCTAACCTCATCCTCATCCTACCCTCTTTCATTTTAAAACCATTCCCCGTGTCCTACACTCCATGGCCTTGTAAAAAGTCCCTCTCCAGCTCTTTTGTAGCCCTTTTAGGTGCTGTAAGGCCTCCCTGAACAAACCCAGCTCTCTCTGCCTGTCTCCACAGAAAAGGTGCTCCAGCCTAACAGACATAAAACCATGTTTCCAAATTTTGAAGGAAGAGGCCCTATATAATAACCTACTAAAAAGAAAATATATATTTCAAGATGCTTTATATATTAAAAAATAATTCTACAGCAAGTGATGTAGAGCTAACATGACTATAAAAGAATTAGTCTGTTTTGTAATAGAGGATTATGTTTAGAAACACATCCCTATGTTAAAATGGAAACTCAGGAAATCAAAGAGTAGTCACTGTGTCCTGAGTGGTTAAGACTATAAATGAACTACAGAACACAAATTTTAACATTCCAAGGAGAAGTGCTAGGAAATTCATATCCACAAGTATACCCTGTGAGCCAAGTCAGCAACACAGAATGGATTCTGCCAACTCCTTGAGTTCCATAGGGATACACAGGGCTGATTTGTTTTCAGAGGACACAGCTTTCTAGGAGAGCCTCACCCAAGGCTCTAACACACAACAAACTACTTTGGTTTAAGAGAGATACCACTGGAATGATCTGCATTCCTGTCAGCCTGGACTTTCAAACTAGCTGTGACTGAATGTTTACAGAACTCCACAGAGAAAGTTTGCAAAGAGCCCATGATGTCCCATGGCGTCACCTGGAATTACCCAAGCAAAAGATCAATATTCTACTGCTTTGACATCAAGTGAAACAAAAAGGGCAGAAGTGGGCGGAAAAAGGAAGATTTCACTTTCTTTCTCCCACGCACAACCAAGCAGGTGAAGCGAGTAATACTCAGACTTCCTCTAATCTGTCAACAGCACAAGCTGAAGCTACTATCTTAGCACCTTGTTTAGAAGATTTAAACCTGTGTTACATGACAATATTCCAACTGATAGCTTTGCACAGATTTGAGTTCAGAAAAACGTTCACATTTACTCACATTTTGTTTGCCAGCCTCAGGGATGTACAGCTGAGACATGCCCGATCTCCCAAGTTACCTAGAAAGATACCAATAATTAGCAATAATTCTGAAATCCAGGAGGACATTTATCCATATAGTAAATAGCACACAAATACCTGATTTAGAAGACGGATCTTTACACAGAAATGGCTACTACTGAAAGCACAAAAAAAGATGCTGCTTAACAGCAACTTCCCTATGCACTGTTTGTAAGCACATTCACAGCCTGGATGATAGTGCATCACAAACAGCCAAGAGTGAATTCTGTTTTGTTTTTGACAATAACCATGTGAAGTACTGAAGCCCAAACACCTCATCCTATTCCAACACAAGTCAAAGCACACGCCTTGTTCTTCTTGAGATTCAGATTAGATGTTTAGGAAAAATATTTTCACTCTTTGGGTGCTCAGGCACTGGAATAGGTTGCCCAGGGAGGTGGTGGAGTCACCATCCCTGAGAGTGTTTAAGAGGTACCTGGATCTGGTGCTGGAGGATAATGGTTTAGGGTTTAGGGGTTACAGCAGTGGCAGGTTAATGGCTGGACTTGATGATTTTAGAGGTCTCCTCCAACCTTGATGATGCTATGATTTTTATTTCTCTCAATCTTTAATCCCAATTTATAGCATAAAAAAAGAGAAAACAGGTGGGAAGCAATTCTGTAAGGTGGCTGACAGCTCCCTAAGTGTTCAAGCAAACTCTCCATGCATAGAGTCGAACTCTGTGGATGTGTGAGGTACTGCCCACACCTGTTCAACTGCCTGAAGACAGGTTCTGCCTCCAAATGGAGCACTTGCCAAATGTTTAGGATGAAAATGTTTGTTTAAGCAAAACAACAAATAAAACATGAGTAGGAATGTAAACACACTTCACTGAAGAGGTGGAACCACACCACCATTCCAATACATTGCTGTCCATTTTGATTACCACCTGCTAAAAATAGCTCCACCCCATGATCTCTCTGCATAGGATCCAAATTGTGTCGAAGGGCAAGAACCTAATCCAAAGTATACCAAAGGTTAGCTTTCCAGAAAACAGTGTGTTCCTCAAAATGAATTCCATTTGAAACACTAACCCAGTATCAGTCCTAGTAACAGCTGAAAAAGTTCACTAGAAGGACTGACACCTATACATGGGCATCCTTTATCCAGGTATGGAGACAAGCAGCATCCATTCTGGAAATTAACTGAGGAGACCATCAAATGATAAATCATCTAAGTCATTTCCCAGGCTTCAAAAAAGGGCCATGCTTGCAAGTCTTCTGACCATGGAAGAAGCATCAGCAACATAAAATGCTACCTAGTGGCTGTACAAAATCTACAATCACTGAAAATCATCCCCAAGCTCACTAGAAAGGAATTCATCTCCCTAAAGCAATTTAAAGTAAAATAAATCTTATACTGACACCTAGCTACAAAAACTCAACAGCCAGCCAATACCAAGTACAAAACGACTCCTGGACAGAACACAGGAAGATCACACAAACAAGACTCCAAATGCCTTGACTCTTTTTTTGGGCAATCTTTTCAGAATTCACTCTAACCAAAATAAAATTGGAAGGCTGGATGGAGTAGGCAGGCTCTGGTTTGTTTCTCCCATCTGGAACCTACTATTTCTGGTCAATCCTAAGAGACAGTGGGATAGAAAGGTCATTTTAGAGGTTAGTGGTACCCTTTTCCACCATCAAAGCCAAGATACAGCCTATGACAGAACCTAAAGTAGACAACTCTATCTCAGAAAACAGAGCAACCAACGCTAATTACCAAAAGCCTGTCCTAACAAAATACCCTAATTTTTAGGGGAAAAGAGATACCTCCAAAATCAGGTGGGACAATCAGAAGGTATAGAAGACAAGCTAATTAATCAGAAGAAAATCTCAATAATCAAGGGGTGTTCCATGCTAAGTGGGATCTGAAGTAATTCCAGCAAAAGCTCTGGCATTATCAAGTCAAAGGATTTACCCATCTCAAGTTCCACCAAACTCTAACAGGCACTCACTGCCCCTGCAAGCAGAGCTAGAGGAAAACCCATCTCTGGCTCAAAAAGTAAGGCCTGAGAATGCATGAAGGCATGCTGATCCTCTCCAACGTTTACAGAAAGAACAGCAGCTGAATTTCTCAACCCGAGAAGCCATTTCAGAAGGATGACCACAACTTTAAGGAGCCGGTGAGCAAAGCAGAGCAGTACTTAACACCTAGAGGAATAAGTCGCAGCATACTAATCTCACCTGAGTGCTAGGAAGGACACAAAGCCTACACGCCAAAAATGAGAGTCCTACTAGGAGAGGACATTACCTGCTATGGACAGGTGCCCCCAGAACAGAGAGGGATGATCTGGAGGTCAAAACTGGCTTGGATTTTCTTAGCTAAAATTCCATAGCAGCAAGACACTTTCACTTCACCTGTTTGCTTTCCAAACAGACTCATTAAAAATTAAGGAAGGGGTCAAAGAACAAAATTCCAAGGTTAGCTTAAGAAATCATGCTGACTCAAACACTTCTTGCCCTACAGCTATTCAGAGTGTGAACAGGCACACAGAAAATTGTTAATTCCAACTCTGCCAGGTCTGACCACAAGAGTTCTTCATGTTTTGCAGTGTCTGTTATAACCATGAACCCAAGAGCAAAGCAGCCCTGAAATAAAACACGTACTTCCTTCATAATGAAGCAAAGTCCATAACCCTTGCTCCTGGGATAATACAGACATTCAAGAGCATCTGGACAAGGGCAATATTGTCTAACTGTACTCAACACTGTTCATTTAGGAAACCTGCATTAGCTTTGTAAGAGAGAAAGGGAATAGTGCCAGAAAACTTGCATGTTAACACATTCCTCGTGGAAAAGGAGTCACCAAGAGCTTTATTCTTAAATTTCATGAAACATCAAACCCAAAGCTTTTAATGTAGAATAGCTGTGTGCTGTTACTGTTACTAAGTTAAGAGTTTTTAAAAATAAAATGCTAACATGAAGTCCCTACAGAAGTGTAAGCTTGCAGTACTTAACTGTCTGATCTTCACAGGAATAACATTTAGGATTCTTAGAAGCACTTAGCTTTAACTTAATCTTAGACTACTTACACGTAAAGCAAAGAAGATGAGCTAAGTAAAGCAGAACACTATACAAGAAAATGACACCATAAAAGAATGTGTTAATAGACTAATGCTCCAAATAAAAGCATTTAATGTATCATAACCACAGCACACTAATTATTTGATCCTATCACAGCATTTCAGCACAGGTTGTCTGAGATTTGTAATACACAAAATTGGAGCTATCATTAGCACTAGTTCTTGTGGGACGCCACGAGAAGAATCAACACTCCCATCTAATTTGAAGGTACATGGATGTGTTTCTTCCCTGTTTTAAATAAACTGGATGGATAACAGACCCCAGAACTTTTTCTTCAGGTCACTGTACAAGCTCAACTTAAATAAATGTCTTTACTACAGTAGCCAAAACAACCCATCAGCTAGAAGAAGATAACACGCTGGAGTGACCACTGGAAACCACGAGGACAGCCTGCTCATCACAACGCACTGGCACCCCTGTGGCTCACCAGGCCTGCCAGAGTCTGAACGTGCAGCTAACCTGCTCTCACTGACAGCACTTCAGAGACAAGGCAGGATTCCGTGTCAGTGACACATCACTGCCTGTTCAGCCTTCCCTTCTTCCTTCCTAACCCCATCATTCCAACTCACAGACATGAACAAGCAACCACAGGCCTTATGTACGTCACATGTTATCAGCTGTTTCATGTCACTAAACTTCACCACACAGACATGTTTAAACTGTCAAATTATCCTGATTATTTATCACTATGACACACTACGTCGCTTTTTTGCTTTGCTTAGCTTTCAAACTTACTTGGAAACAGACAAATTCACACTTCCTTCCTAATACAGACCAAGAAAATAACCTCATGAACTTTCTTAAAAAGTACTGAGAAGCACATAGCTAGCACCACCACTTCACAGCCGAGCTACACTGAGAACAAGACAGGCAGGACTGAGACGTAGTATCTCAACAAAAACCACGTGTTTTTTTCCTTCCCCACCCAGTTGGCATTTAGGAGACACGCGGATCCTAACTGCCTCTCGGGCACAGCATCCCCTCCAATCACGCTGGCAGGGAAGTTTCTCCCCAATTCCCCTCTATCCCTGCCCTCTGGCCGTGCGAACCCAGAAGCTAACCACACTGCCAGGGAAGAATTTCTCCCCAATTCCCCT
>NW_008693449.1:2356-16791 GCF_000695815.1 Acanthisitta chloris | reverse complement strand
ATTGCTTCAGACCATTGTTTTAGGATCATGCTCCATGAACTTCTCTAATTGGAGTCCTTCCAATGGGCTACAGTCCTTCATGAACTGCACTAGGACTTCCTCAACTGACAGCACTGACTCAAATTAGCAACATATTGCAGGGATGTTAAAAGGAAAAAGAAAATGAAGGAGAAGAAAAAGAAATAAAAGAAAAAAAGAGACTTTCATACAGGTAAACCCAATGCAAATTTTTCTGGCTTTCTTCTATCATTTTCCTTCCTGTTACAGAACCTCTTGGATGAGTAAATAATATCTTGTTTTGAGCATTTTAGCTTGGAATCACTTTAATCAAGCACTGTTGTGGTCTTTAAGAAGAAAAGGACTTGCAAGTGCACAAGGCTCTCTGGCCTAGCAGGAAAGCAGATGGAATAGGCTGCAAGAGAAAAGCTATGTGCATTTTGCAGGCAAATAAGTTATCACTGTGCACATACACTGAGCAGAAACAGGCTCCCACTGTCCATGCCTTGAGCCATGTAGCTGCTCTTATGCAGGCCTGAGCTCCATCTTATGCTCAGGCATATTTCCTCAGCCCTGACACCACACAAACCCAATGTGCCTGCTGTTGATGTGAACTATGGGCAAAACAAGCTGTTATCTTCCTGCAGAATAGCACATTGACCTACCTCAGGAGCGAGTGGGCCACATGCTTTGGCTTAAAAGGGAGAGAAGACAACAAAACCTGACCTAAAAGAGATGCATTTAGAAGCAACCAAGAGGAATTTAAAGTGTTGATGCTGGTTTTGCTACAACATGAAATTTTAGTCATTGTAAAGAATGGAGTTACAACTTAAATATCTCAATGGACTCCTTAAAAAGATAATTTCAAAATAAAACATTCTGATTCAAGATTTTAAATGGTCATGTATGAAATTTTACTCACAATATGTATTCACAAATTCAAGCATTAAAAAGACAAGGAAGATGATCAAGTTCAGCTATCTCTCAAGTCTACAGTGTGAAACAGCTCATCAAATCAATTGTATGCATTCAGTGCTTAGTGTGATAGAGTTCAGTAAGAAACCTGACTTTAGCTTGAGAATATAGAGATTACATCACTAGCCACTGGAAGAGGGCTGTTCTGGCTTTGCATACAGTCTGTAATTACCCTGAAATGCAGTATCTGTCATCAGGACACTATCTACACTACATCCTGGATACAGGTGTCCTGTGGCAGTCAAAACTTTGTTGTCCTATTCATGATGTGCTGACTGGCAACACTCACGAGAATGGCTGTTCTGACCAACTGCTTCCTTTTCACACTTCGTATATTTGATTCCGATTCTGATTTCTGACTGCAGGGAAATGGCTCATCCTGCAGAATTTTCAGAGCCCATGAGAAAATCAGTTCTCTCTGCACAGATGTTCATTGCAAACAGTGTGCTGGTGTCTTCAGTCTCTATCACAAGGCTCAAATGACATTTTTGGGAAGACAAAGAAAATAAAAACTCAGAATCCAGGACTGGGACATAGGACCCTGATCTGGACTTCACAGTTCAATCCAGGAGCACGGGAACAATGAGGGAGAACATTCTTCAGTAAATTCATTAACTCCAAGGAAAAGAAGGAGAAGTTGAGAATGTTATTTCCCAAGAAGTCTAAAATGACCTTGAGAGCTAAAGAATCTGCCTATAAGCTATTGTTGGGCAATAGGGGAGGGGTATATGTGTGTGTGTGTGTGTCTGTTGCTTAAGACCTAGTTTTCAGCTTTTGAATATTTCATAAACTCGATCTCTAATGTTTTCTGTCTATAATTCTGCCAGGCCTGAGCAGGGGAAGATGGTTTGTTCAAAGTATAAGGGCATACTTGTGATTAAAGCAACTTATGAGGCAAGAGAAGCCTTTATGTGTAAGATAGATACTTAGACCAGGATTTCACAATATTCTGGTTATGCTGCTGAGGAAATACTGATTTTAAAAAATATTACTCTTCATGGCCATGACAATTAGAAGTATTATATGAATACTGAATAACCATTATAAGAATTCACCATTGATTCTGTATTTTAGTAAGGAAGCAACAAATTTGTTGAGATTTATGGTGTGGTGATGCATTAGTATCATTTTAATTGTGTTTAGTTCATTTCCTAGTCATAGATCACAAGACATTTACACTGGACACTATCAAAACACTAAAGAAAACACTGTTCCAAAACTCTTGCAGTTTAAACATAAGTTGCAATAGATAGACTAGCAGTGACAGTGATTTAGAAGAAGGGTCAAAAAGCCCCACAGATAGTAGCTGAGACGTCATTTGGTTCCAATACAATCTCCAAACAATCCTTGTTGTCCTAGGTGCAGAAATTGAAACCTATGATCTATATTAATCTGGGAGCTATTTTGAGAATCACTAATAATGGTGGTTATTTTGTTCAATCTTTGTTTAAACATGTCATAGTGCATTGCATGGGATACTTCAAAATCAGAACTCTTTTCCTTCATAAAAGCATTCATATGTGGACCAGAACTTGTTCCAAAAGCCAGTAATCAAGAGGACCTTAGCTTTTTCCTTCTGTACCTGAAACATGGTGTAGAAAAGTTTATACGCAATCATTTGCAAAATGTGTTGCCACAAATTATCCTTCAATTAAGGCTGGGAAAGAAAGAAGGAGTTAGAAATTAACTTGATTAGTCTTAAATTCTGACCAAGAGTCATTCTTGGGAGAGAGCTGCCACTTTCTTTATATGCATTTGTAACATCAGAAAGCACTTTAGCTCTCATTATAATATTATTTTAATTTTTTTAATTATTGTATGTATTTAAGATAATAACATACTCTTTGCCATACTTCACTGCTCTGTTATGAGATAAAAGGTACTTTTTTGATTTAGACTATCTTACAGCCATCTGCAATTTTTCTTCAAGACCATGAAGCAGAACTAGATGTCTTTAGAGAGCTTTTATTTATTTGCCATGTGCAAGTCCTTGAAAGTATGCCGGCAGAAACAGTCAGCTTAAATTACAGTTTTTGAAAGTATTACAAAGTAATTCAAGCTAGGTGTTAATCAAGTGAATAAGAGAATCTGGACTTTTTCTGAGCCCCTGATGCAGTCTGCTACTAAATAAAATGGGCCAGGACCTATTATCCAGCCTTTAGGCAAAGGGCACAACACTACTTGGTCTCTGATGCTAATTCTCTTTTCTCACCTCACCTGCAGAAAGGGTGGTCCATCCTGCACCAGAACACACTAATAGATAAATCATATGGTAAATCAGGTGCCAGTTCTTAAATCTGTGCCCTAGCCTTATTGTCTTCTCCAGTCCAGATGTAGGTCATATAAAAGCATGACCTTTCTCAGTGGGGAAAAAAAACCCAACAAACAGATTACAAAATGCTTTGACTTTGAGGCAACTTTTAGGTAAATGAGTAGTTAGCCTTCTTACATACAGCCTTATGCTTACCTCAACCAGTACTATCCAGTCTTTTACAAAATACAGAGGTATGGAGTGGTAATAAAAATAATACAGCTAGTTCCTCTCATGATCATGTCTCTTCAGCATGGCAGTCAATTGGAATATCACCAGACCTCCACTTTGAATTTGATAGCTGCCATTGGAAGTTTCCAGGAGTCGTAAAGCTGACAAAATATTGCATCATCTCCCACTCCTGTCTAGGTATCATCTAAGATTGGGATTGAATCCAGTATCATTTTATGTTTCATAGATGTTATAAAAGGAAAGAAATAAAAGGAATAGTAAAACCAGAAAGAACACGTGAATAATTGTAGTTCTTCCCTGCCTCAGTCATCTTCTTGCTATTCTTGTATGACTTGAATGTTAAAGCTCCTTATTTCAGATAGAACCTAGACATGGTAGCCTGGCACAAATTGCTACCCATGAGGCCATCAGTCATCTTAGTTCACATGCAAAGGAAAACAGCATGGGGCCAAATGAAGTGTGGAGCTTCATACACTGACTGTGCATGTCTGATGTCATCACTGATTTACTTATATATGCTGTCAATCTATACTGCCAATATAAGAGAGGTAGGAAAACTTTTGGCGGCAGCTTAATTTGCAAGTTTGGTAGTAGTCTGTTTACTTAGACACAAATAAACAGTAATAGGATAAGCATGTGCATATTTCTTGTGCTGATTAACTTCCCATGGGCTTGATCCAATTTCAGCTCAAGTCAGTGTGAATCTTTCCACTTTCTTCAATAGCAGTTGGCCCACATTCTCAGTAAGAAGCATACTGCACTAAGCAGCAGATGTTCTTCATTGGAAAAATAGTAAAGTACTAGAGTTCACAAGGAAAAATGGGCATAAGACATCCTACAAGCATGCTGACAAGACAATCACAAGGAGAAATGAGCAATCTCATAAACTCCAAGCTTCATTTTTTAATTTGGAGACATAGGAATTCAAATTTACGAAGTAAAACATGTTACTTGTTGCACTGAAAAATTAATAACTCTGTTGGAAAACCTAATCCCTCAGGTTAGATGAACGTTGACTGTTCCAGTTTAATAGTATCTTCACCTTATAGATCAGGTAGTGTCAGTGTGATTTTTATTCACATCATGGTTTTAATAGTGAAATTGAGCTTGTCCAGCTAGGAGGGGGTGGGGGTGCACTTAGGATTGAGCTTTCATCACTGAAAAAAAATAACAGTAACAACAGTTGTGGCTGGAAGGTTAATTTTTGTGTACCTTTAGTTCTTAAATATTACTTTGGCAATAAATAATTCATGCTCAGAAAAATGATGACAAAAACTTATTTTATTTACTTTTTTGGTCAATATAATACACAGTATCAAAACTGCTTGTTTTTCAACAGACTAATTTTATAGAAAATCATCTATGTCTAGCCTCAACAGATTAATCACTAATATTTGTTCATTTAGCTTGTCTTAAAATTAGAAGAAAAAACCCTGCCTTCTACACTAATAAATGGCTACCACAGAAGACAACCAAAATGATGACGCAACATAGTTCTACGGTATACTGAAAATTAGCTTAGAAGAGTTATGTACCTAAGCATGATTAGAAAGGTGCACAATGCAGGTCTGAAGTTTATGTATACCATACTACTCCATATACCATAGTATAGAACAGCCACAAAAAAATAAGTATTTTTGAGGCCATCTAGTGTCATCCAAGTGAAACGCAAGATATTTAATTGCTTTAAATGCATGCAGCTGTTCTCTCATAGAATGCTAAAAAATTCACAGGTATTTGCTTTTGTTTCAAAATAAACTGATCATCACCACCTTCACAGCATCACTGACATTTTGCAAGGAAATTGTATTCAATTTAGTGCTCTCAAATATATGAGAATTTATATCAGAAAATGATGGAAGAAAATGTTACTAAAAGGAAAATACACACAGAAAGCAAAACAAGTGAAATTGCTGTCATTGTAGAACTTTGTCAACTAACAATAAAATGTCAAGACATAAGGAAATATAACTTTGCAAAATAGGAAATCAGAAGATAGTGGGATACCAAGTCTCAGTGCAGAAAGACAAGTTCAGTCAGTCAGTGCAGCAATACATCAATACAAATGAGTTAACTGCAAATGTGTTCTGAGCCTAAAAGAATGTTCTTTTTATAGCTTATAAATGTGAGTGAATAGAGAAGTAAATAAACGATATCTGTTATACCTCTCTTAATTTCTTTCCACTAAACACATATGCATTAATACCGTTACTCATCATAAGGTCAGAAGGAACAGTTCTGACTACCTGCTCTTACTCTAAAAAATATACAGGCTGCTGAACATCAGTGTACTCATATATACAGCACATATAAGAAAATAATGACTTTCACACATCTTCATCCTTGTTTTATCTTCACATGAAAAGGCTGTCATACATGGGATAATTTAACTTTTCAGATAAACTGTTTAATCATACTAAGAAAATAAACTGAAAAAAATCACTGTAAAGCAGTAGTAACTGTTTCCTTTGCAGCTTACCACTCACTTTTTCTGTGATACTATACACTCTTTGCTTCAGAAATGCTGGGAGGCAAACAAATTACCTTAGCATTTATCTGAGATAATACACCAGACTAACAGCTACAGCAGCCTTATACTTAAATTAAGGATTTAAAGTTTACAGCTCCAGGCCTATGATGGTATATAAAAATTTCTGTTAGAAAGTACAACTGCTTTCTCATTTGACTAATGAACTCACACTGGGATTTACAGTGTTTGTAAAACTTCCTTTTTTCTTGCACATTTCATCATAAGTAATAGCAGGAAAAACCAAATACAGCTTCAATAGTCAGTGCCACAATTTACTGTGGTGTCATTTGTTTAATTTAACTTTTTCTGTTAAAATCATCAAATTCACACTGCTTTATCAGTGGCACTGTTCAAGTATGACAAAATATGAAGATGGGAAGAAGAGCTCTCTGATGCTCATGACGTGGTAAGGAGTATTTTCCATTAGTCTATATCTGTGGAGATCCTTTCCGGATGTACCTTTGTCACAGGACAGACATAGATCAAAACAATGTACCTGCATCTGAAACCATGCCATTTCCATATCAGATTCAAAACTAATTAAGTCACTGCTTTCTTTTTCCAGTCTGATGAGAAGAAAATTACATCCAAAGAATTTTACCATTAAGATACCAAAAAGTGCATGTAACACATTTTGTACCAAATCTGAATTTTCTGCCTTATTTCACCTTGAATTCAAACATCCATTTCATATTTAGATCCATATACTGCTGAGATCCTAAACTATTAGTATTGATTCTCAATGAAACTACGTCTAAAGCAACAAAAAGGTCTAGGGCTCTTCCTTCTGAAACAGCCACAGTAATAATACAAGGGCCCATTCCTTGCATTTTCACACCACAGAGGAATCCCCAGCGTGACTCCTTCTTTGGAAGACCCAGGCTTTCATTGACAAATGCAGTGATGCACTACCATGCTTGTGCAATAACCACCCAGATCAGCTATCAGCAGATAACATCCAGCTCTCACCCACCACTTGGCTTACAGGGACAGCTTCCACTCCCAGAAAGGACACCCACTGCCATTTACAGAAGTAATCTAAAACCAGGGTACAACAATCAGCTCTGCGTGTCATGTGTGACTCCAGGTCTACACCAATTAGTAGCACCAGGGACTCTGCCTTGTGCCACAAACCTACATTCCCATCACCTTGGCTCTAAGTTGCTTCCACATACCAGTGGGATCTCTGCCTATTCAATCCCCTTTGCCCTCTCCCACGAGTTGTAAAGAACAGCTCACAACTCTGTTCTCTGATACATATGAAAATACTCACCTACTTTTAGAGACTGAACACTAACAGGAGTGGTTCTATCCAAGTACAAAATGCTATCTCCCCATCCATTTTCTCCACTGTATTTCTCCCCACTGATATCTATGTAATTCTTCACACCATTCCTCATGCTCAACAGGCACCCCTCACCTCAGAGGGCTTTGGCTCCAATCAACATAAAGTTCATGCCCAATGAAAAATAAGGCAGGGAGATAAAAACATATGCTATGCAAGACAGTGACCTCAGGTGATCAGGACAGAAGACACTCCTGGGTACTTGGCCAAAGCAACTTGGAAACAGGCTTAGGACTGGTTTCACATGAGGACATCTGTTTCTGTGCTATATAACCCATGCTACATTCCAAGGCACAGGTGTACACCTAAGTGCCATTTTCAGTAGCTTCCTCACTGCTTCCAGGCAATGGTGTCCTGTTGAAAGAGAGCTGCAGGCCTCCCTGGATGCTAGCTTAGCAATTGCAGCATTTACCAGACTATCCCAACCATGCCAGGGAGGGACACAATGCTGTGGCAACCACCACACCATAGCAAAGCCTGAGAGAGCAGGAACTGCTTAGAGGCACACACCTCTTCCCAGCGTAAGACTGAGATTACTCAGTTTATTGCTAGCTAGAGTGAGTCTAAGATGAGGGAACCTGTGAATTACCAGGCTTCAGACCTCCTCCTCAGGTAACAAGGACTATTTTTTCAGAAACAGGGTTTCATGAAACACTGGTTTCCTTCATTTAAGGTTTTCTAGTCCTGACTCTTCTGCTTCTGCATCTGCATCTTAGACAGTAGCCTTTCCCTCTGCCTATAGAAGCAGCCACATGGTATCTGGGCCTGATTTTATTTTTAGTGCCCCTTATCCTTTGTCCCTGCAAAAAAACCAAAGTTTGTTCCACTGAACTATAGAAAGGTCTGCCATTCCAAATGTATTTCCAGCCCCTGCAGAAAGAACAATCCTGAGAAAGAACAAATACCCACTGTGGAAAGCATTAAGCAGGGATGCAAGGAGCTGCACAGCAATTCTGAGGTGTTGTTTTGGACATAAAACTTTCTAGGTTTCGTTCTACAGAGCAAATTAAGGTGTTTAAATCAAATGAGTTCTGACCTGCTTACTCAGGTCTGTAACCCTGAAGAACAGAACAGGTACCATTTTATGTGGGGTTCTTGCTTGTTCCAAGTCAAAACTATGGCTTTGAAAACACACTTAAAATCTGGCCCTATTTTAAAACCTACTGAGAGAGCAATATCAAAAGAATACACAAAATTTTGGGCTATGAACTACCCATTCTGGTACATATTCTAAAATGGCTATTTTCAGAATGTTTTAAGTTTGTATCTAAACAGAAGCATCTTGAGGTTTTCTAGACATCAAACTGGAATAATGAAGTTCAGCAGTAATTTCTTGCTTGACAGCTTTTTTTTGAGAAGAGCACATACAATATCTCATATATTTTAGTATATTTAGTGTAACTAATGATTCTTGCACCTGACATGCATCCTATGTCCTTCCATTGGAGAAATCCCTTGTCTGCAGAATTTCCAGCGTTATCATGTCTGGGTTATGAGTTGAGCATGGAGTCTGTGTTCTCCCTTACAGATAAACATGCAATTGGACAACCTTTGAGGCACACACAAGGATGTACCATGTAAATAAACTTTGGAGATAGGCAAAATTTATGAAGACAGATCTCCAAAGATCTTCTTGGCAAATCACAGATGTGCATGTAGTACTCCATTGGCTCAAAAGTATCTATACAGAGAGGAGTATCAAGATTGGAACTCCTCTTACCATTGTGTTAGTGTTGCACTGTTAATAAATAATCTCATTGCCCAGTAGGACTGTAATGTAAGATCACAAACCAAACCACCCATGATGTTCTAAGCAACACAGATGGATCCAAACTGTGTGGCTTTCTAAATTCATAGGGCATAGTGTATCATTACATACATTAAAAGCAAATGAATGCATAATTAGTTCAATAATATATACGTACCATAAACATACTCCATAACTGTAGCCTATATTTCCTTCAAAGTTGCAGTGGGATCTTATTTCTGACAATAGCCAACAAGCAGGGGTTTGCAGGTGTGTACATTGGTCTCTTCAACCAGCATAAAACATTGTTTAATTCAGGAGATAAGCAAATGCACTTTTCAGGTGACAGATATGCTCCACAGTCATTTAAACAGGCTTCTGGACATATGTGTAGTCCTAGTAGCAACCCAAGTAGCAACTGCCCGGCAGACAAGCAGACATTTCAGTCTATGGTATCCACCTGTGCAAGATAGGCTTGTGACAACTCCTAGCAAATCTCTTAACTGCCTTTCATGTGCCAGTCCAGGGCTGCAAGCAACTGCATCATGGGGTCTCCCACGACACAGGGGGCAGCAGGGATCCCAGTTAATTCTTTCCCTGGCACCAGACTTCTTTGAAGGAAGTAAATAACTGAATCCAATTGCTGGCACCACTTCTGAAGTCAAGCTATCACTTTCTCTGAGCTATTTTTATATCATGACATTCTTGAGTACTAATGCCTTGGTGTACTGCACTTCCCTTTGATCAGGTTACAATGAAATAATTCCTAGTTTGACATAACTACTTTATCATCACATCATCAGAGAGTGTGGATAAAGCAGAAATTCCAAAGATTTTACTAGTCGGGCACATCTCAATGTGCATATATACACAAGAGAGAGATTAAATCAAAAGTTATGCTTGTGTGAAATAGTAAGTTTTTATCAGGAATTATCACACTGCAATCTTTTTAATTTTACCTTTCATTTTAAAGGATGTCTTAGGAATAAAATTTTATTTTGAATACATATAGAATATATTTCTTTGTATTTAAATTCCTTACTTGTATATTATATGCAATATATATCTCTACATACTACATATTAAAAGCTACAGCCACACCAGGCCAAACATTAACATACTCACATATTTATATGAGAACTAAATTCTATTGCAAACATTTTCTTAGCATTTTTGGAAGCAGGAAGTCATTCCCACTTGACTGCACAGGTGAAACTGAAGGCTGGAAAGGAGGGACACTTTGTGTGTACCACTGAACATTTTTTTTGAAAATTCAGGTTTAAATAATGTTACTACTTTCTTATCTCTTTTTTTTCCTATGACTTGCCAGGATTAAAGTTCTTTAAGTGCTACTATTCTTAAAAAATGAAAACAGGGGAGAAGACCAATTGCTGTATGATTTATGGTCTCTTACAAAAACAGAAATACAAGTAAAAATCTCTTTACATCTTAGTGAAAAATCAAATATATGATTTTTAGAAATTGTAATATTAAAGTTCAGTTTTTCTTCTGGTTCAACAAAATACAAAAGTTATAATATCAGCATTTGTCATGGAATTAAGATTACAGTAATATTTCAATTTTAACATGATAGAACAGTGTAGGATTATCTGAATTTTGATCAAAACAAGCCATTTTAACATTCATTAACCAATTTTTATTCAGTGTGTTAAAGAGAATTTAAATGTTCTCTCTCAAGCTAATTGAAGTTAATATTAAGATTTATTTGTCGTAATGCGGTGAGGTTTCCTAGGGCTGTTAATTTGGAGTTCATGCCTCCATGTAGAATGCATTCTCTGGTCACCCTTTTAAAATAAAGGAAAATAAAAAGAAATAAAGAGTAATATCTCTTTGAGTTGATTGTTAAGACACTACTTTGGGACTTGCAGTCTCCTCACCCTTTCTGAAGTATGCAACCTATCCTAGGTGAGTAACTGCTACTAACAGCTATCCCCATAAGAGCTGGAAGAAGGTACATTACAGGATATACAGGCTACATGGAGAGAGAGAGACTTAGATGGATTGGAGGTTCTTGGAAAATTTTCCAAGCCAGTCAAAGAAGAAAAGGCAGTGCTTCCATGAAAAGCCCTGAATCTCCTATTGCCAGCCTCACATGTGCACCAGCTGGGTAGGAAATTCATCCAGTTGTTTTGGGGTGAACTGCATTGACCTGCTCTGCCAAAAATCAGGTAGCCTGGATTACACCTCCTGTAAAAAGAGAAGGAAGCCATTCTAATAAAAACAGTCCTAAGGTTCACACCACCTTTCTGACCCTTCTTTGGACTTGATCTTGATGTCCATGATGCTCTTGTAATGATGGAGCAGTACTGAAGACATCACTCAGACATAACTCACCAGACCTAATTCGAGGGAATGTATCACCTCTCTCAACCTGCTGGCACTCCTCCTAATGCAAGCCAGAATGCTGTCTGGTTTCCTTGCTGCAAGGCCATGTAGCCAGCTCACGTTCAATTTGTGGTGCACCAGGACCATCAGGGCTTTTGCTGCAAAGTTGATTTCCAGTTGTTTGACCCTTGGTTGCCTCAACTGGTGCATGGGTTTACTCCTCCACAGGAGCAGGACTTGGCATTTCCTTTTGTTGAACTTCAGTGAGGTTCCTCTCTGCCAACTTCTTCAGCCTTTCAAGGACCCTCTGAATGGCAATTCAGTGCATCAACCACTCCTCCCCTTTTTGTATTGTCTGCAGACTTACTGACAGTGCATTCTCTCCCATCATCCAGGTTATTAATGAAGATTTTTTTGTATCATAATCAGCTGCTGCTGTGATTTCTAAGTTATTAGCCTTGACCTTAAAAACATCTTGTATTTTAATGCTTTGGTTGAAACCCCATGGAGATTAAAAAACACCCAAGTAGATGGCTGAATTCCATACTTAGCAAAATTTATTTTAAGAAACCAGTAGTGTAGAGGCAAAAAAAAAAAAAAAAGCAAAAGAAAAAAAGAAAAGAATGAGTTTTTAAGCAAGATATTCAGATTTACAAGGCATGAGAAAGCTCACCCTGCAGTACTTAAAAAGTAGCCAAATATGTCAGTTCTCTGCAGTTTTGCTAGTGATCTGGTAGAGGACACAGCTGATCCCATTGGAGTAGAGAAGAAAAAAAAAAAAAAAATTACAAGAAGGCCTTTAGAACAACAAAACTGTGGCATAAAAATTTCTAAATCAAACCAGTTTGCAAACATCTGGGTAAAAAGATAATGAATGAAATTGGCAGCTATTAAGAACAGAGCACAGCTTTTCTTTGATGGTGTAACTCGGTTGGTGTATAAGGGGAATGAGTGGTTGTGAGATATCTTGACACATCAGTTTCTGACGCCCCACCTCATGACATTATCAAAAGTAAGCTAAAGAGATACAATCTAGCTTTAACCATCCACGAAAGCATGAAAACTAGAAAATTCTTGCAACAGCCCACAGTCTGAATGTGGTTGGTCCTAGTGTGTTCCAAATGCCCTTTTTCTGTCAGGTGATGTCACAAGAAGTAAACTAGTATCCTTATGAGGATGATTTTGTGAAAAGCTCTGAATGTAGAAGATGACTGTGAATAGGTATTCCAAATTTGGGGGCAATTTTATTCCTACTCCTTTCAGCATAGCAATTCCTGCTTTGGCTGTCTCTGCAGTTCCCCCTACTGGCTCATTCCACAATATAGCAGAAGAGACTTATGCAGAAGTAGTTTTAGAATAAGGCCTTTGTTCACCTCACAAATACAGAGGGATTCTGAGATGATTCATACCAATACAGAATTTTTTTAAGAAGTTAAATTATTTCAACAGTGAAAATTAATCAATGTTGCCTTTTTTAAATTTGCATTACAGCATATCACTGTATCACTCAAATTGCTCATCCCTGTCAAATATAATCTACACTCAGACTTTCAATATATCAGGATCTTCCCCTACACTCGCCTTCCTCAAGCTTTCTTCCATTCTTCGATCAGAGCATGAAGCAATGGTTCAAGGTAGCAACAAATCATGAGCCATCTCTCTTTTGAACCCAGGTCAACAGACAAGCATCAGTGAGCTTGCCATTTGGAAGTATTTGCTCAAAGCAGATGACAGTAAGTGCACAGCTTGCCACAGCTCTAGGAATTACCTCCAGGACATCTGACTTCATGCCCAACCTCTCTATGTGAACTTCCCTGAAAATAAAACACCAGAAAGCATAAAAATGTATTGACTTGTCTGCAGAAAAGCTTTGTGGGCTGTTTGCTTTCTTGTAAAGCAAAAAATAACAAGGTTGACGTGAGCAAACAGAAAGACATAAAGAAGCTAAGACCTGTCAATAAAAAGACAAAACATTATTCAGCTGCAACTCATTCCACTGAGGATTATCTCTAAAAGCAAGCTTTGTTTTTGACATCATGTTTTTAAAAGCTGCTTGAACTTTCCGTTAAAAAAAGTGATGATTTACAAGCCTTTATGAAAGAAAGGATCAGAAAGAATCTCATACCAATTACTATTTCATTATTTGAAAAATCATCCTACAGTTGTGCATGTGTGAGGAATAAAACTTCATGCCTGTGATCCTTACAGCGCTAGGGAGCCCAGATTTGAATTGCTAAAGTAGCTACTAATTTGTATTTTCTCATAGTCCCTCTGTTTGGGAAACAAGTTGTACCTTGCAAAGAAAGGCAGTGTTTCTGCATTGGAGTAATTCTGTTTTGTATTCAATGTTTCCTCTGACAAAGATTTTAATCATAAGCTATAGTTCATATTGCTTAAAGGGAGCCAGTGAATGAAAGTCAATGCAACTACACTTCTCATATTGGCTTTGATTAAATTAGGTTCCTTTATGTTAAGAAGATAATAACTAACAATTTGAAGTGGACAAAGCTATAGTTTTAGTTATGTACAATAAAATCCTTTTAGGTGTGATTCATATTTCGCATGGTAGCCACCTTGCTTTACCTTATGGAAGTAGAAAGATCAAAATTGTTTAAGCATATAAATTTTTAAAAAAATGGAAAGAAACCTGATACTTGCCAATGTTTGATGTTTGATTTAACTGCAAAGATACTGCAGGATGTCAGAAGTTATCAGGATAGTACAGACATGATAAAACAGCTAACCAATTCTGTAAAATTCAGCAACCAGAACCTATAAAACTCAAAGTAAACATCTGAATGACAGTTTTTGTTCTCACAATTTTCAAACTCAGTTCCTAAAAAAACCCAACCAAATAAACAAACAAAAAAAAAAACCACACACTAAAAAAATATAATTTGTCTTAGGATCTTTAGGTTACTGTAGAGGTACAGAACTAACCATGAGAAAGTGATTGTTAGAAAAGACTGCTGGGAATCTTTTCTTTCTATCC
>NW_008693449.1:0-2327 GCF_000695815.1 Acanthisitta chloris | reverse complement strand
TTCCCTAAAATGTGGCAAAAGATAATAATGCACTGAGGAAGATTCCAGGATGTTCTGTGTGACCTCCACAAGTGCATCTGTCCCTTAGTAGCTATTATCTGCAACATCTTCGCAGCATTCAACAGCATACTTCTCTCGTGAAAGGGTAAAACTGAATCTAGGAATAGCTGTAGAACTAGCAGATGCCAAGTTATTGATACTTTTCATGTCAAATATACAAACCAACAACAAATGAAAAGGTCTGATTGACAAGAAAATAACCTTGAAACTTTTCTTCCATTTGCTCTGAACATTTAGTGCTTCAAGAAATGCCAGTTCTTTGGTGTGGTTACTTTCAGTTTTCAGTAACCATCCTTTTCTCTGCTTTTGACTTTATCAAAAATGAGAACAGGGGAAACCTGTAATTAAAGACTGGGTTTGCAATCTTTTTAAATAGGCTATTGACTAGAAGACAGCAGATATCTCATGAGGCAATAATATCTATTTAACTCCTAGTCCTACTGGCAATAATGCATAATTAGATTTAAAAAATAGAATATAGATGAATAATAAACCACTCTTTGAGAATAGATATATTTTAAACATTCCATAGATGTTATAATGGAATCATAGAATTGTAGAATAGTTTGAGTTGGATGGGACCTTAAAGATCATCAGCCCTGCCGTGAACAGGGATGCCACCCTCTAGATCAGGTTGCTCAGGGCCCCATCCATCCTGACTTTGAATACTTTCAGGGATAGGACATCCACAACCTCTCAGGGCAATAAAATGATAATAATAATTATTTTTGTCTTCAAATATTTTAAATAAAGCATCCACTGTTATAATTAGTGAATTAACTAGATAAACCAAAGAATTTGGTCACTATATATTGGTGATTCTATTAAGGTCAATAACAGCATGTTCAGTAACTGAGTGTTATAGATTGTTATCAACACATTTATATATATATTAATAAACTGACTGCTAGAATAGATTATTTTGCATATTACTAAAAGCATAATTAAGACTTATCTGTGACTGAGTGTAATTAGTATTATCAGGAAACTATTAACAGCATTAAGAATGCTACTGTTCTATTGTAAAGTCAAGATTTCTAGTCTATTCCAAGTAGAAAGACTAGAAGATATGATATTTTATTCAAAGTAATTGCATGTATATTAGTTCATATCTTCTCATTGTTAGGACAATTCAAATTTAAGAGAGCCCCACATACAAATTAAGTGAAAAAAAATACTGCTATTTTCAGGCAATTTATAGACAAATTCTAGACCAAATTTACATTCTGCACTGCCAAGAAAGTATTCACTGAATGAGATCTTGCAGTTGTACATGAATTTCCAGGAAAGCCATTCCTCCTTTCACACTCCAGGATGCTCCACATGTGTTTCCTTGGTGATCAAGTTAATGCCCAGCAGAAACTGTCTGTTATTTATGTCTTGAGCTAACCTGTACCTGTTGTTATTATGACCACAGTCAAAGTTTAATTTATGGTCTAATAATACTGAAAGGGTACAAAGCTCATTGTACTCTTTGATGTCACAGACAGACAGTCTCTCCACTTTAGGCCACACAAGACCAAGCTCCATATTCATAAGGAGATCTTAGAAGTATGGCTACAGTGTTTCATAAGGCCTCATTAAAGCCAGGGAAGGTCTATTTTATACGACTTACCATGGCTGTTTGATAGTAGAAGAAACATGGAGTGGAAGCAGCCACATATATTGTTACTGTGACAAGTAACAGAGTCTATTGTCTGGGTTAGCCAATGCTCCTAAGCACAAGGGATTTATTTCTGTTTGTATCATTTTATCACATTTTAGTAATATTTTCAATGTTGCATTGAAATTCTCTGAGGGAAAAAATAAAAATAACCAAACAGTTTAGTTTAATTCATTCAATCCTGAAGGCAAAGAAAAATGAATCTTGAATGCTATATGTATTCCTAAATCTTTTGCTTACAAGAGATTTGCCCACCATACAATTTGAAGCAGGGATTCAGATTTCAGTAGGGTTGGTTGTTGTTTATATTTAACTATCTCTGCAAAAATACCAATTAAATAGTACCAATACCAAAAATGACCAGTATGATAGGTAATGAAACCTATGTTCCTACAAATTATAGGACTTCTTTCAGAGACCTAAACATGAGCAAGACTTTTTCTGACTGAAAATATGGGAAGGAAACCCAGTCAGCCATGAAGATGCCTGAAGAGCATTAGAAAAAACAAGCTGGCTAAAGAAGGGAGAGAATGCAAACCAGAGGGGTATAAGGAAAGTGACAGTGGTAAAAGCAACCATCAGTAAGCTTCAAAATGGGGCCAAA
>NW_008693448.1:0-76447 GCF_000695815.1 Acanthisitta chloris | reverse complement strand
GGCTTAAATTAACAAAACAATATTGAGGTAGACACATATATATATTGAGGTAGACATATTGAGGTATATTCTAACATTGCTCCATGTTGACACGAATCAGGGGAACACATTTCACATAGGTTACTATGAAAGGTATTGTTCTATCTGTGGCTATCTAAAGCAAAGAAGGTTTAAATGTTAAAAGGACTCAATATTTTTATTATAAGAACAACTTGCGTGTTGAATAGGGGAAGTTTAAAGAGCCTAAATGTGAACCTAGATCCCAAGCAGGTCCTGGATATCACCCCCTTTGCAGCTTCAGCATCCAGCAGAAAGGCTCATGACCAGTAGGAAGCAACATAAGAGAAAGTAAATGGCTGCAACAACATTTTATGCATATCTTGCAAGTCTTTCCAAAGACTAGATTATTGCTGCACAGTGGAGGTAAAATGTTAAGATATTAAAAATAGGGTGTTGTTTTTTTGGAGGGGGGTTGGTGGTTTTTTTTTTTGGTGATGACAAAATATTTTCTCATCAAGCTCTGGCATCAGGGAGCAAATGATAAAAGCATAAGACACTTTCAGTATCGCTATAAATGTCTAATGAAAAGGCTTGTAAAATGAATGCTAAAGTGCTCTATAAAACACACTATAATAAGGACAATACTTACAGTAAAATAAACTGGTGCAACAATGAAGGTGAAGTTTCATACTAATTTTCAAACAGTGTATAACAAAAGTAATTTTGTTCCCTTCAAAATTTCAACCAGGGACATTTTTTTCCTTATATTGTTTTCAAAGATTATACCTTTTGTAGTCTGACATCTGATCATTTTATTGTGCATGGTAATAATTTCAAAGTTAATGCTCAAGAGGGAAGTCCTTTGTTTTGATTATAGAATTTCATTTTGGACATGTTTTCTCTGTGCTATTGTATGTTTAGAGCAGTATCAGCAGCAATTATTGCAAAAAAATGTAATGAAACTGTATGTTCTCCTAATGTCTAGAAGGCCTAATGCCTAGGATCATAGTTGATTCATGTGATCAGTGTCATGAGGAAGGATCTGTCTAATTTCTCTTTGTTTTAACTTTCAAATGGTATTTATGCCAAGAATGTGCTTATTAAGAAACTTTCTGTATCACTTTCACTCTTTTCTCATGTATATGCTTACAGTTTGCCACTTTGGGCACTAGTGAAAATTCCAAGTTTCAGAATGAATTATTCTTTGTACAGCATTAGTGGGAGGGGGTGTGTGTTTGGAGTGTTGCTGATATGCCAGACTGAGTTTACTACTTTAAGGGTAGAGAAGAGAATAAACAAGTTTAATTGCCTTAACTTCCTACGCCTGGAATAGAAAACATTAACTGGTTTGAAAGTCAGTGGTATCCTACATGGCCAGAAGGATCTAACACCAGGAAATCTATTTGCAGACCTTAGTTTCTAGGCTGATCTCCATTACAATTAAAGAGAGCAGGTTCCATTTATAGGCATTCAAAGTTTTATTAACACATTTTAGCCGATAAGTATTTGAACACTGATAAAAAAATTGTGGCAGTCACGGTCAACAGTATATTTTTAAATTTTGATGTATATGATATGCTATAACGTTCAAGAAACAATGGTGCATTTTATTACAAATGGCAACACAATGACAGAAATATTAACTGATTTACTGTGCAATTTGAACAGGATTGGACCTGTAAGATAGTTACATTTATGAAAGGAAGTAATCTCATTGAATCTGCGTTTCAGAGAGTAAGGCGACGTTGTAAAAAACTACCCATTAAGAAAATGATATTCATTTTGACATGAACCTTACAAATGCATTTCTTGAAAATGGATAATTAAAATAAAATTAATCTTGCTAAGTTACTTTTTGACTGATACATTATTTCCATAATGACTGAACCACGAGAAAACATTAATATCTAATAGAAAGGGAACTAAAAGCCTCAATCAAAGTTTTGAAGCATGAATTCACATACAAAGGATGACCTCAATAAAATGTCTCAATAAAATACATTATCATTCCAAATGGCCTACTATAGTATTTTTAACTTTATTCTTGAAGCATAGAGAAAACATGCATACTTTCAAATAATGTCATAAAATTGCTCAACAAGGTTGCTTATTTGTGTTTAACATAAATTACCACTTGCTGCAAAAATGACAATATTTGTTTGTGAAAGATTTGGATTTAGCTTACATATATTCCAGTCAGATAAATAAATTCAAGGATTATGTTTCAGCAAATAAATTCTTCATAAACATAGTTTCAGAAAGGGTCTTATAGTTTGCTCTTTCCACCCTATAACATGTTGCATGACTGTGAAATCTTTAAGCTCCGTATACTCACTAATAGATAAAGGAAATAGAGGGTGACTTAGGCTGTGACAAGAAAACAGGGAGTTTACTTCCTGTTATTTTTGCTCTGACCTTCATTAAGCTTTATATGAACCAGCCATTCATTTCAGACATAGGATGCTTTGTGAAAACCCAGTTCAGAATATTTGAATATCAATGACTAAAAAAACTTGGTCTAACTTTTTGCATGTATAGGATTGCCAATATAGCTGTACCATTCAGTTTTTATTACTGCATAGCTTTAGCTTCTAGGAGATTACCCAGTTAGCTAAATCCCTGCTAAATATGTATTTTTATCCAAATCTTCTTTACATGTGCAAATCCTGACTATACAAAATTTTATATATGCCATCTCCACAGTATTCGGGAGACAAAAATATCTCTGCATGCAAGTCCACCATCTCATGGCCCCACGGCTCTTTTTCCCTGCAGGCTGGCAGCACAGCAGGTGCCCTGTGATTTGCCAAATGCTATCTACAGCCTCTCCCCTCAGGGTGAAGAATTGCACACAAATTTGCCCTAGAAGAAGCAGAGAGAAATTTGGAAGGAAAGTGGTTACCAGAAATGTTGTTGGCCTTCTTGATGTTATAGTAGCCAAGTGTAGTTGCAGGTGAAGCTCCCACACCTCCTCCGGCATGCACTGGGGCACTTAGAGGAGCATAGGATGGATCCAGATCTTTGGCCACACCTTGAATACTGTATACAGTTTGGGCCCCTCTGTTCTGGAATGATATTGAGGTGCTGGAGCAGATCCAGAGAAGAGCAACGAGGCTGGTGAAGGGACTTGAGCTCAAGTGCCATGAGGAGAGGCTGAGGGAGCTGGGATTGTTTAGCCTGGAAAAGAGGAGGCTCAGGGGAGACCTTATCACCCTCTGCAACTCCCTGAAAGGAGGTTGTAGCCAGGTGGGGGTTGGTCTCTTTTCCCAGGCAACCAGCAGTAGGACAAGAGGGCACAGACTCAAGCTCTGCCAGGGGAGGTTTAGGTTGGATATTAGGAAGAGATTTTTTACAGAAAGAATAAACAGGCATTGGAATGGGCTGCCTGGGGAGGTGGTGGATTCATCATCCCTGGAGGTTTTCAAGATGAAACTGGATGTGGCACTTAGTGCCATGGTCTGGTAACCACAGTAGGGTTAGACTTGATGATGTTTGTGGTCTTTTCCAACCCGGTCGATTCTATGATTCTGGATGCAGAGAAATTCCAGATATAAAGACTATCTAAAAGTCCATTAGTATGTTAGTTTTTAAAGAAAAAATTAAAATTGCTATGAGAAAGAAATTAAAATTACTGGTAGAAAGTGAATATATGCAACATGACTGAGCTTCTGTGAGCTTACAAGATTCAAGACCTTTTGTGCTACATAAGAATAGGTTAATTTCTATAATGTTGGAAAGAAATATCAAGCTCTGACTCTCAAAAGGATTTTTTAATATTTCCCTTGGCTTCTTCAACTTTTCCTTTAATTGAAGCTGAGAAGAATAAAAATTAAACGAAAGTCAAAGTCTATATCAAGCTGCAACAGTTAATAGGCATAGCAGGAAATTGTAATAGTAATACTTTAAATCAGACTTATTGGCAGAAAGCAAGCAATCAGTGTGATTTGAGAACTTTCCATGAGAAAGGTTTTCCAATGGAATAATGCTCTTATAAATATGAAAGTTTCCCAAGGAAAATTTTGGCTTTGCCGTAAAAAAGTACATGATTATCCTTTAGTAAACTGGAATTCAACTACATGTGAAGCTTTTCCAACAACTCCTGACCCTGTATGTTATAGAGAGTAACCTTACAGGTGTAAAATTACATGCCAGTAGACTTTTCCTATGGCTTATCTTTATTTTTCAGCCTGACAAAAGATGAAAATGCATTTAAAATTTTCCTGAGAAGAGTCTTATAAACAGATACAACTCTGTGGCTGAAAATGGTAGACTTCATGATCATTATTATTATTTGGAAAATTTTTGTTGTGTATTTTAATATTTTTAAAATTTCAATTCAATCTATCAAAAATATAAGTCAACATTTGAGCTTCATTTTATTTTCTTTTTTTCCCATTTTGGCTTTTTGAAAAGGAAAAGAGAAAGAAAAGAAAAGAAAAGAAAAGAAAAGAAAAGAAAAGAAAAGAAAAGAAAAGAAAAGAAAAGAAAAGAAAAGAAAAGAAAAGAAAAGAAAAGAAAGAAAAGAAAGAAAAGAAAAGAAAAGAAAAGAAAAGAAAAGAAAAGAAAAGAAAAGAAAAGAAAAGAAAAGAAAAAGGGAAAATGCTATATTTCATGAAGAGTAAAAGAATACAGACCAACTCTTAAAACAAACTCTTTCTGAAATGTGAATAAAAATATGATCTTTGAAAATTTTTGTAACACCTTTGCTTTTTGATGGTTACAGACTATTGCAAAAATCCCTACTGCTTTCAACAGGGATGAAGAATGAAAAAAATTGAAATATCAATCTTTCATTGTTTTCTCAGCTCCACCATGACTTGGAGTGGAACTCTAATCCCATTTAAGTCAATATCATGTACGCTGAGAATTACATTCTTGTGTTTTGAAATATCTAAGAACTGCTTGCCTACCCCAGACTTATTTCCCAAAAAGGTAGGCTATCCATCAGCTTGTGTAGACATGCCCCTCACAAAGGTTTGCTCAGCACACCTTCACCCTCAACAATTAAATACCTTATTAATGCTCAACAGCACAGTGATGCTTCTTTATAAAATTCAGTGAGAACTTCAACCTTTGAGCATCTTCAAAGGATTGCTCTGTCCCTATTCAGTAAGCACTTTAATAACAGGCAATAATCCTGCCTTCAGCACAAGCTTTACTGCAGAAATTAATATCTCAACAAATATTACCATGTGAGTGTATTTTGGGTTTTGTCATCCAAAATACGTAACAAATGTGAAGTTGGCAGTTGCCATATGGTTAATTCGATTACAACCAGCAATGAAATAATGAGCGAAAGTATGAAGAGAAAGAAACCTATGAGCATCTTGACTTACAATGACATCAGTCATGTCCGTAGTTAAGTTGCAACACCTGCAGCCTCAATAAAGAGGATGTCATTTGGCTGGGTAAAAATCAACATAAAAAATAACTTTATTTTTTAAAAAGAAAGCATAATAAACTAACATCATTGCTTTTCTCAATAGAAATGCAATATGGTGCTGAAAGAATACCTGCACAGAGTTTAGACCAATTTTGGCAAGGCATTTGATATAGAATGCCATTAAATATTCTATGGAGTGTTTATTAAAGTTGGTTTGGACACAAATGCCCAAGAAAAAACAAAACTGAGACATCTTTGCGTGCACATGATGTCCTTTGTACTTTAATAGAAAATTTGTTGCTTGTGTCTTGCCAACATGTTTTTGAATGCAAGGTCTACCTAGACTGGTGTCTGCTCTGCCATGGGTAATGCATTTGAAATAAATCCTTGTCACGCACTGTAAAGTACTCTAGACCAAATACATGCAACTGCTAAGCTGATGGTGGCAGTTTTATTGTTGTTTATAATGTCTGCTCTGGTTTCCTGCTTTTGATTAAGCATCACCACCTTTCCTCTCTTAAATTCCAACCCTTTCTGTCAACAGTGTGCAGGGAAGTATTGTGTATGTTGACTACAAGGCTAGCAAATTGATTGTGAATTGGCCAAGGGACCAAACCCTGAACAGTAACGAACACCAGACTGATCTGTCTGTGAATGCTCCATATTATTTATAAAGATGTTAAACACAACTAACTGCCGTTTGCAGCTTTGCCCATGGGAGCATTGCCGTGAAGACTGCTAGATCTGATCTGAGTGTTTCTGCTAATTATCACAAGTAGAAACACAGAGCTCTTTAAACGTACAGGTGACAGCAAGGAAGGAAAGCCTCACTGGACCTGAAGAAAGAGCAGCAATATTTGCAGGCACATTTATCTGCCTCTTCTGCCCCCTTTTCTACCCAAACCTGCATCTAGTCAATGCAGCTTCCAACACTCAGTGCCTGGGAGTGCAGCACGGGCCAGACATTACCAGCACCAAGATCAGTTTGACACTGGTACATGCCCAGTTGGAGTGACAGCACCATCATGGCTTCTTCAGCTCTGCACCTCTGATAGACAACACCAGGCAAGGACAGGCACAGACACTTGCACAGCTACACCTGTGAATTGTATACACATCTGGCAGAAAGAATATATTAATATTTGAAAGGGGATGGAGTATCCCTGAGTCCCTGCCTCACTCTGTGGCTTTCCACTATGTGTTAGTCTATGGGCATCCCTTGGCAGTCCATAGAACTTGATTTTCAAAGAGAAATTCAGCATAAGTCACTGCTGTGTCATTTACTGTGAGCCAACAATATTTTGACACTGCCTGTTAAACTATTTATTAAGAGCTCATTAATTTACTCTTTTCTCTAGCAAGAATGGCTTAATTCTCTATGCTAATGAGCTGCAACCTGGCACAACAACAAGGCCTGAAATTCTGTTTGATTTTCTCTGTTAACAAACAAAATGGGCACAATTTTCTAAAAGACTTTATCAGCTTGGAAATATTTGAAATTTTCTGCTGGCTGAATTCAGTCTGTGAAAATTCAGCATTTCTGTGAAGCTTCAATGCTCCCAAAGCTGAATTTTTACACCATTTATGAATTGTCAGAATGACCTGTACTTATGTCTGCAGGTTCAGATAAGAGTTCATTCCAGTATTAAAATGGTATTCTTATCCTTTTATTTGACTTGACTATTACACTCTTTGCATCTTTTTTACTTGAGAACTTCCACATAAAAGGAGGAAAAAATCCCTTCCCTCTGCTCTGGCAGACTTTCAGCTGGATTAGTGATCAAGCATTTTTAGATTTAGATTTTTTACAATCTAAACTTAGGTACAAAATCTGTTCTTGATGATCGCACTCTCAAACTGTCATCTCTGTACATAAGAAATCTAAATCTAGACTCCAGGTGGACAGCAGTGAGCTAGACAGTGAAGACTGGCTCTGCACATATGTAGACTAAATGTTTAAATATGTTTTGTAATATTGTCAGTATCAGTCTTGGTCAAACTATTGACCACACAGTGAGACAAGACTATCTTTGAAAAGTATTTCTGTAAATTTTATCTTCAAAATAGATATCATATCAAAGATTTTTCCTGGAGCAAATCAACATGTCCTCTGAGTTTTGCAAAGCTTCACTAATGTATCTGAGCAACTTCACTCACACACGCAAACACACACACACATTCACACCTTTGGCTGGAACTATGGTACACCACAATTGGTTTAACCCTAAAAAAGCAGAACTCTGGACCTTCTGTATGTCAGGTATAATTTCCAAAACTATTGTGCTCTAGTTGCATAAATATGTCTTGTATTCATTGGTGTAGATTGGAAGATCCTCCACAGACTTCTGAATGGTGCAGCCATGCTCCCCAAGAGCTTCCAGCCCATCACTAAACCTACTAGTTGCTAATCCACTGACTCTGCTTGACTTCTGTGTTAGTGTAGCTACTCAGGCTATTTCTTCAAGTCAGTCCTCAAAGGGGTGTACACCAGGAAAGGAAAATCCCTGAACCTCTCAGCGCAACACAGGAGCTCAGTAGAGGACAGAGGTCAGATCTGGGTCTTGGTAGCAATGAAGTAAATGCAATAATGCTTGTCACATTATTCTGTATCATACTGAGGCAGAACAAACAGAGAGTTCCTTTAAATTCCTTCTTGGTTTAGACATTTTGCAGTAGCTCTGCATGAAAAAAAAAACTTATTTAGCCCTTAGGCTAGAAATCTTAGTATACAACAAATAATAGTTTAGGAAGACTTGTCTTGCTGTCAGTTCACCCAGGAGAAAGCTAAACTGAAAGACACTTTAGAACCTAATTCACACCATTTTGGTCACTTATTAAATACTTTATTAGATATTATAGATGGTTTTTTTATTGTGGCAGTGTTTTATATTCAGCCCATTTAAGAACACCAAATGCCACAAAAATTTACCTAAGCATTTCAATTATCACGTCTCATCTTCTTGCCTTTATCAGATTATGATACACTTGGGGCCACATCCTCACCAACCAGTCTGCACAAATCCTGTTGACACCAACAGGCAGAGCACAATAGGTCAACTGAAGTCACTGAGATCCTCTTGGATGCTAATAGCAGTAGACCCAACTCCTACCCTTCAATTAGCATTGCCTCTGGAGGAGAACCTCCCTAACACCAACATGTGAAACAAATGAGCTCCCACCACAGTGTAGGAGAACCACAATTTCTTTATGAAAAACTTTCTCTCCTGCTTGTTATTTTCAATATTTCCTGTTTGTCCAAGAAATTGAAGGACACCATTAAAATTCAAGACAGCATGTAACCACCGGTGGTGATATCCATGCACTGAATTGAGCAGCTGTATGATAAAATTACCAAACCTTAGACCACATCCCCACCTCCTGCCCACTAACCCACCTCTCTTGGGATTGTCCTGATGTTCCAGATCCCAGGGCAGGTTTGCACAGCTGCAGCATCATAATGCATTAAATAATAATAATGAAAAATATTAAAATTACAAAAAATATTTTTCCCAGGTGCAGCAAATGCTTATCCAAAATTATGCAGCCCTGATATCTGGGATGGGTGGAGTACTGGAGCAAAGTTCAGACTCTGAGACTTTTAAAGCCTGTGAAGGAAGGGGAAGTTTATGCTTAGAAATAAAATGGAGAAACTATTCTTATTATAGCATATTTTTCCCTATTATGCAGTAAATTAACTACAAAACAGTTTGCAAAATATTTGTATGTGTATATAAATATATACACACACATATAGAGACCCCTGCTCAGGAATGTCCTGCTGGTTTACAGACATTGGGCACACTTCTGGGATATCTGCCAGAACACACTTTGTTTAAATACTTTCCCAAGGGAAAGCCTTGACCCGTGGCTGCAGGAGCTTCCCTGCACTGCCATGGCTTTGGTGGCAGAGGGCTGGAGCTCTGGGCTTTGTGCCACAAGCAAATGCAATATGTTCAAAGCTGCACAATTCTGGGCTTTGTGCCACAAGCAAATGCATCTCTTCATGCAATATGTTCAAAGCTGCACAACTTCAGCCACTGGGAGCCTGTCAGCATCTCCTACACATGCAAAGGCTACTCCTGAAGGCTATCCATGAAGCACGTTGTTATAGATCTGTGGTGCTTATATGTGTCCCCTGCTCACACAGATTGATTTTAGGCTCTTTATTTTGGTGATTTGAAGAGGGTATGCACAATTGTTTTTCTCAGATGGCCAAATGTGGGATTTTGCAATGTGCATATGCCCCCAGATTGGTGCAGAGTAACTTCATCAAAGAGGCTGGACATACCTACCATTCCTGCATGAACAAGGGCATTAGGGCATAAAAACCTCTTTGCAGTATTACTAAATGTATACCCATGACACTACTCTTAGAACCTGATTTTTAGAAAAGTGGAGTGATTGTATGAAGATTCTTTGCAAACTTTTTTCAAACAATGAGACACTTGCAAACACTCCACTCACTACCTGCAGTGCTTCTCCATTTGGAACTGCTCCATTCTTCATGTTGTGCTATCCATTGCCACAGTCATACAGTATTGTTTTCATCTCTGTGTGGATGGGTCCAGGACCACAGAGAGCTTTGAAGATGGTTGTGTGAACATTCTCAGAGGGATACTGCATGCCAAAACCTTTTTTTTTTTTAGAGTGTATACATTGCTATCCCTTCACAGGATTCTTTTCAGTGTTACATTAGTTTCAATGTTTGTATCATTACAAAAGCATTTCTCAGATTTTAGACAATCCTTTTTTTTCAGACAGTTCTCTATTTTAAGAAACCCATACCAACTCCAGCCTTACAGCATAGCATTTTCTGTTCTCCAAAGTGGCTAACAGGTTGCCTGCCCAAACTGTGTTTCTTATCTGCAATTGTATTTCTACGAAGATACGAATTCTGTGATTCCATGGGTTTTTCCAAAAAGACTCTTCCACAAAGTTGTCACAAATTTCATAAAAGGAACTTTTCAATGTTTTCTCCTTTGTCCTGCAGCACTTTTAAATACTAAAATAGACAATATTTTGCCTGTCCCCTGTCTATCCTCTTAAACTGACAAATTAAAGCGTAAGTCGCTCTTAAGTGATTCACCCTCTGCAGAGGTTGAATTTTGTGCTCTGTGTATGAAGAGCACATTCTATTACACCTGTTAATTCTTTTTCTACACTCAATTTCTGGAAACCCATATTCAATCAGTCTTATTCCAGGGGGACATGTACTGGTGACTAATTTTACATTAATTCCTACTGTAGTGTGTATCTGCTGTTTCATTTCCTTCTTGCTAATGCCTACAAATATGGCTGTCTTTATCTGCAGCTGTCTGGGAATGCTTGTGAAATTCAGCTTCTGAAAAGGATTTGCGGCATAATATCTCAGCTGGAGATATTGTAAGATAATACTTTTTCTATAGCAACATGGAAGAAATTAGCCCATCTGTCCTGTGGGATATTGTGAAAGCAGTTGAGAGGGACAAACTAATTACACTATCTCCTCAGCAGAAAACAGACAGATTAGGAGAGCTACATCAGTTTAAAATTGTCTGGAAAGCTCACACGTGATTATATCCTTGTAAATATAATGTCTTCAGTTAAACTGATAAGCCTAAAATCAGCATGCTTAGAATCTATAAATCAGGAAAGAACACAAGTGGAATTTTTAAAAGGCATATAAATAATCTGACCTATTTAATTGGAAATCACCTAAAGTCTTCTTGGAAATTTCCAACCTAAATTATAAGCAGTTCTACCAAGGCTGTAGTATTCAGTACATTCTTTCAATTGCTGTTATACTGGGCATCTTCCAATCTGATGTAGTCACAATCACTAGGTGCAGAATTATTTAAAAGGCAAGAACTGGAAGTATATTGTGGAGTAACTATTGACAAGTGCTGGATTTTAGATTTAGTTTTACTCTCTCTATATATATGTGCTTTCTCTCTCTCTGTGTAAATATATGTGTTTGCATAGAGAGATAGATACAGATCTTAGGAACATATTAAACATATAACATATATGAACCAAAGCTTAGTCATTTAGATGTGTTATTTGACTTTAAATGCATTAAAGAGAGAAAATGTTTTTAAGTCAGACCATATCTATGTTTAATTACTCAACAGTGAATCAGGCTTGGTTGTCTGCACTCCCCATTTTTCAGGCTATGGCATTCAGTTATCAGGCTAGCCCTCTCCTGCTTTTTCCTCAATACCTGTACTGGAAGAATCAATTACCTTTTCTGTTCTGCGTTAGTAGTTTCTTTCAATAGTTTATTCCTATGCACATGAGCTTCAGGTCTTTTTATATGAAGAAGAAAAGAAACGTTTCTTCAAAGAGAAGAAGATAAACAATCAGACAAATGATATCAGCATAAGCGACAGTGTGTTTGGCAGTGGAAGTGCAATGGCAGCAGAAGATCTGGTGAGATAGAAAGACAGATCTACCCAGCTGCTGGGCAGTATGAGAGAAAGGAACTCACATTTGCTGGAAAATTTCGGAAAAGTGAAAGCTGTCGGTGTCACAAATTGTGCTAGGCAAAGATTAGTCCAGTAAGAGGAATGAGATGTAAGGAAGGAAGACATTACACATAGGGTATTAAAAGTGAAGCCAGGCACTACAGAAATCATGAACAAAGACATGATGTGATCTGAGCAAGACAGTGGTAAAATTATCTTCCTTGCTATTCTTCAAGTGTATCATTAAATATAATATTTTTCTTTACATTAAATTTTCCTTTATTATCTCCACCTTCTTTTCCTTCTCCCAAGAATGAAGGTTTTGCTTTAAAATTAAATGTGCTGAAAAACTGTATTGATGCAATTATCAAAAATTGGAGAAAACCAATGCATTTATTTAGTTGATGGATGGTTGTTCTCCAGAGTAGAGAAAAATTATACCTTCTTTTCGATATCTCAATCCCCTGTGGGCTGCATCTGCCCAAAAGGAGCAATAGCAGTTTCTGTTTCTTCCTTTTGATCCAGGAAGTCTGGACCTGCAAAACTGACAGTTACTTCCTGATAACAGGAGCTTTGACAACTGTGCAGGCCAGCTGGACTAAATGAAACATTTTTAGGGAGGCAATTATCAACTAACTCAAGACGCTCTATATAAGGCCAGGAGCAGAGCAGTCTGCAGTTGGCTTCAAGTGGTAGTTAAAATATACCCAGAAAGTTTAGGTGACTACTGTAAAACCTTGAACTTTTTGGTTGTGTTTCAGTTGTCTTAAGATACAATGAGAGACAGCACAAGGCAAAGTTCACAGTGGCCATTTTTATACTACCCTGCAACAGCAGCCCAGGCAACATTGTTAATTTCAAATTCCTTGGTGATATATAGTCTGGTCCTACAAGTTCCCTACTGGGCACCCGGAGCTTGCTCCTGTTGTGTACCTGAGGGAAAACATCACATTTCCCAGGCTTCAGAGATCCCTTCAATGCCACCATCATTCACCAGCTGAGTCAGCCACTTTCATAGAATCATCACAGAATCAGGGAATGGTTTAGGTTGTAAGGGACCTTAAAGATGACCTAGTTCCAACCTCCCTGCCTTGGGCGGGGAGGGATAATTTTCACCAGACCAGGTTTGTCAAAGCACCATCCAACTGGTCTTGAACTCTTACTGAGTTGAGGCATCCAGAGCTTCTCTGGGCAACCTGTTCCAATGCCTCACCACCCTCACAGTAAAGAATTTCTTCTTATGTTCCCTTTTGGGGAACATTTCTGATCTGCTCATAAAATAGTCCCCAAATCCATTTGTTTGCATCTGGGACATTTTTCTGGAAGTTGGAACTGTATTGGTGTAGTCCATTTGCATGAAGAGCTAATGCAGGAATAGCAGTAAGCACGAGGAGTGTGCACACATCTGCCGACACGATCACTGGCAGGCTCCACCTCGGGCTGCAGCCCATTCTCCCAGCAAAGCATCTTCTGAGATGGAAAGCTGTGTAGTTCACAACATGCTAATCCCACAGTGTGGCCTTTCCACAAGTGTGAATTACATGGGAATGATTTTTAAACTTGTTAAAAGCTCCCAGACAAACAGGTGATAAGAAATGGGAAACTATGAGATGCCCTATACCAGAAGGAACTGAAATGCTCACTGTCTTCACTGGGTGTATGGATTATTTTGAAAATATTGAGAAAAGATTTATGTCAAGCAAAAGGCAGCTGTCAAATGTAACTTGTTATGAAGTGACAGTTTTTGTCCAAGTGTCCTCACAGCTGGCTCTCAGCTGAGCAGCTGAGCTCTACATCTATTCCCAGCTCAGTGTACTGCCACAGCCAGTCTTTCCCTGTGACCTAGCTCCTGTGTACCTGAGGGGAAGATGTTCACTAGCTGGATGGACAATGTTTATACACAGTCCCCTGAGACTGGAGAAGGGCCATGCCATGATGCTATGAACATACATGCCTGCCACTGCAGAAGTGGAGAATGATGCAGGAGTCAAAGGCCTGTGGGTCTGAGACTTGGCGGACTAGGGCAAGCAGGGGTGAGCTTTAGATGGAAGGAGGGGTGGACAGTCCCCACTGTCCTATAAATCAGTAAATGCCAGCCAGGCAAGAATCCTTTTCAGAACAGCTCTGCTATCTATAGGGGATCTGGCCCAGAGATACTGTTTAGTATCTTTCCTGAACAGTGGGAAATTATCTATCTCACTTCATTGATTGAGCCCCCAAATATTCCAAATCCTTGATAACTGACTAATGAGTTTAAAACTGCAGAAGAAGATTGGTTCTTCTACATTTAAGCAGCTCCTGCTGAGAAAACATCCCCTTTGGCACACAGGCACCAGCTGCTCCAACAACAAGCAGCCGTGGGAGAATCTGGATTTGAGGATACCAGTTTGTTAGATTAATTTCTCCCTTCGTGGCACTCAGCATGCCTCAAAACAGCGTTTAAAGATTTTTTCTTTTGTCCAAGTGTCAGCTTTTGAGTTTTTTTTTTCTTCCTTAGTGCTCCTTTCATCACTGCCTTTCCCACATCATGATGTTGCAAGGAGCTTTCACATATGGAAGAGTCAGAAAGCTCATTTCTACTCCTGGCCTGCATCCCAACTTGTTGAACTTATCCATCCCTTCTGAACCCTCTTTAGTATAAGCCTTTCTTCTCCTGGGGCTGTACTGGAACAGGGACCTTGTCTATCTCTGCCCTGAAGCAAGACTCCTTTGGCAGTGCCTGCAATGCTGCTCTTCCCTGGGTACCACTTTGCAACATATCCGTGTGATGAAAGAAAAAGGAGCAGCATATGCAGCGCTCTGTCTAATATAGGCATCAATAATACAGGGAGTTCCCAAATTGCAGAGAGAAAGCCAATTCTTACCAAGAAAGCTGGGAGTGTTGGGCTTTTGGCAGTTGCGTTGTGGAGTTTTGTGGAGCCTACTGACCTTTCTTTCCATATCCCCTATGAAAGACTGTCTCAAACAAGAAAATCGTCATATCTGAACAAGGATCACATCAAGTTTAAGAAACAGATAGTTAATTGATTCTCTTGAAACAATAAGGACAGTGCCAAATTACTTATGAAGGAGAAACTGATTATGAGAATTAGGTGCTCAAAGCTGTTAAGTTTTGTTACTCTCTTCATTAATAAAAAAAGTGACATAACAATATGAACATGTTTATGTGATTTGCTGTCTCTGTCAACTAGCTTTAATAATTATTAACAAAGCACCAGAGGAATAAAAAAACCCCACCTTTTTCTAGAACCTATTCTGTTGTGATTTTAAGACTGCTATTTAAACTGGGCAACAGATAGACAATTTAGACAGTATGGAATAATTTAAAGATTGCCAACCCAAAATCCAATACAGTGCTTTAAACAAAGTACTTACAAAATAATTGGTTGGCAGGTACCAGGGATGCTGGTTTGAATTTGTACTTTACAGTGTGTCCTAAGGTGCAAATTCTGACCCAGTATCTCAGAATTTAGAAAGAAGGAGGCATTTTCCTCTGCATTCCCACTGATATTTTTCTTCAGCCAATACAAAATTTCAGTATTTTCCTTTTCTCACCAAAAAGTGTAGGAATGACACATATCTGAACAGAGCAGTGGTATAACATTTAACCATAGCATGGCACTCTTCCTTAATATAAGTGAAATAAAAATTACTTGCTCTGTTTGGATAAATTCCAAAGCCATTCAAGTCAATAAACCTTTAAAGCCAATTATTCTTTTAAAGTTCAATTACCTATATTCTGACCTTTCCACAAATATAATTTGGTTAGGAAAAGAATGTACAGCACCTTGATTGTATGAATGATCAAAAACTTCCCAGTGTTCTGTGGTGACAATGTTATAAGACTAAAATAAGTACCTAGAGGACTACCTGTCTTCAAAATTGCAGAGAGGAGATTTAAAAAATAAACGTCTAATGTATTATACTGTATTGTATTGTATTGTATTTTATTTATTCTCATGCCACCCATTGTGCTAGCCCAAAGACCAATTTGTCATGCCATATTCATGCTTTCCACTTTGAAATCTCTTGGTAATTGCCAGATTTCAGGGCACTATTATTAAGACTATCAATGTGAAAATTTAGAAATGTAGTCACTTTATTATAAGTCTTCTCCTTCCTTTTTATATCCTTTGTGATACGAAATGGCCTCCACGCAGATGAAAACCTGTCTTCTAGAATGTAGCCTACCAGATTTAATGCTCTGATGTGAACTCCATCATGTATGACATGCATGACATCCTTGTCTCTAAACTGAAGAGACATGGATTTGATGGGTGGACCACTCGGTGGATAAAGAACTGTCTGGACGGTCCCATGCAGAGAGTTGAGTTGTGGTCAGCGAATCATTGTCCACATGGAGGCCAGTGAGGAGTGGTGTCCCTCAGGGGTCACTGCTGGGGCCAACACTGCTCAACATCTTTGTGGGCAACATGGACACTGGGATCGAGTGCTCCCTCAGCAAGTTCACTGATGACACCAAGCTGTGGAGGGCAGTTAATATGCTGGAGAGAAGTAATGCCAGCCAGAGAGACCCTGACAAGCTTGAGACATGGGCCATGAGGTTCAACAAAATGAAGTGTAAGGTCCTACATCTGGTTCAGGGCAATCCCAGGCACACCTACAGGTTGGGTGGGGAAGTAATTGAGAGCAGCACTGAGGAGAAAGACTTGGACATGATGGCGGATGACAAACTCAACATGATCCAGAAGTGTGTGCTCGCAGCCCAGAAAGCCAGGCAAATCCTGGGCTGCATCAAAAGGAGTGTGCAGCAGGTTGAAGGAGGTGATTCCCCTCCTCTGCTCTTGTGAGATCCCACCTGGAATACTGTGTGCGGTTCTAGTGTCCTCAACATAAGAAGGACGTGGAACTGTTGGAGCAAGTCCAGAGGATGCCACAAAGTTGATAAGTGGACAAGCTGAGGAAGTTGGGGCTGTTCAGCCTGGAGAAAAGAAGGCTGTATGGAGACCTCATAGCAGCCTTCCAGTATATGAAGGGATCTACAGGGAAGCCAGAGAGGCACTCTTTGTTAGGAACTCTAGTTCCTAAAAGAGTTAGGAACTCTAGTTCCCAGGACAAGGGGCAATGGGTACAAACTGAAAGAGGGGAAATTTAGGCAAGATATTAGGAAGAAGTTTTTACTGTGAGGGTGGTGAGACACTGGCACAGGTTGCCCAGGGCGATAGTAAAAGCCCCAACCCTGGCAGTGTTCAAAGCCAGGTTGGATGAAGCCTTGAGCAACCTGGTCTAGTGGGGAGGTATCCCTGCCCATGGTGGGGGGTGTTGGGACTAAATGATCTGTAAGGTCCATTCCAACCCCTAAAATATCTATGATTCTATGAAATTCTATGTATTATTAGAAGTTGTGAAAATCCATGCAGATTCCAAGGTCAAAGCCAAGGAAATAAGTTACTGAGATCCATATAAATCTGTAGAAAAAATGGAGTTTGTTCTAAGTTGCTACTTCAAGCCTTCTCTCTTTGTCTCCAGTTTCGCTGTCCCAGCAGTATTCATTCCTTACAGCATTGCTCCATTTAATTTTTCTATAAGTTTGCAATTGCACCATACATTTCACTGGATTTGCCTTTCAAATTGGTGCATTTATCTGTGTCTGGTCCCATTCACAGATGTATTACTCTCTTCTCATAAAAAGTTCAGAACTGGGCCAGATTCATGATTAAAACCCACCAGAACTTCCTAGGAGTTCTTACCACATATTGTTTTGTGGATATTTATGGACTGGACAAACATATACCCTAAATGCAGCATTTTTCTACTTTTCTTGGGTTAATGTAGTGTGATGTAAAAATTAAAACCAGACAAAGTGTTGTTCTTGGTTAAAATTTACAAGAAAAACTGAAAATACTGTGGGACAACACTTCAGCAAACTGAAAGCAATATGGAATGTTCACATATAATTATGCTAATCACCTGACTTTTTTGTCCTTTCATATCTCCTCCCTCCTGTTCCACATTCTGAAGAGTAAAAGTACCTTTGAGCCAAAAAGCCAGGCTTGTCACATGAAAACTGGTACCAAGCAGTCAATTGCAAAGTATTTAATTTTGCTAAACTTTCTACTAACTTGTAACTCTACTACTCAGCTGGGTTCTGATACCAGAAGTCAGTTCTCCATATGAAAGAACAGTTTTCAACTTTTCCTTCTTTGAAACTGGGATTTCCCAGCATCAGTCTTGCTGAGAAATATTTTTATTTTCTGTCAATGCACAAAAAACATTGCACACAAACAAAAAAGGAAATTCACAAAATTCATGCCAATGCCTGAAATAAAAAAGCAATCATCTATCTTTTCAGCACATTTGTGTTAACACCTGCTTAGCCATCCTGCTATATTTTTTGCATTCATGTATTTTGCACTATACAATCAGCTGCAATGCAAAGAAATCTGTAATGAATATGAATACATATATCAAGAGTGATAAACAATTCTAAAGTGATTTTGCAGCCATATCAACACATAAATTCGAATAACAGAGCTCTACGAAGTGTTTCTCTCTCTTGGGCACAAGAGTATCACCAGTTCACAAACGCTACAGATTTTGCAGTTTCAGTGGTGCCTTTATGGAATTTGTTCACATTTATAGATTGAATTTTTAAGATATAAGTACCTCAGTTTTTCTTTTCCAAAATGAAATTGAAATTCTGGTGCCCTTGGTGTAAGGACACGGAACTGTTGGAGCAAGTCCAGAGGAGGCCACAGAGTTGATAAGAGGAGTGGAGCATCTCCCCTAAGAAGACAGACTGAGGAAGCTGGGGCTGTTCAGCCTCATAGCAACCTTCTAATATCTGAAGAGCCTGCATGGAAGCCAGAGAGTGACTCTTTATTAGGAGCTGCAGTGACAGGAGAAGGGGCAATGGGTACAAATTGAAAGAGAGGAAATTTAGGAGAGATATTAGGAAAAGTTTTTTGACTATTGGAGCATCTCCCCTAAGAAGACAGACTGAGGAAGCTGGGGCTGTTCAGCCTCATAGCAACCTTCTAATATCTGAAGAGCCTGCATGGAAGCCAGAGAGTGACTCTTTATTAGGAGCTGCAGTGACAGGAGAAGGGGCAATGGGTACAAATTGAAAGAGAGGAAATTTAGGAGAGATATTAGGAAAAGTTTTTTGACTATTGGAACGGTGAGACACTGGCACAGGTTGCCTAGGGGTAGGTGCCCTGCCCCAACCCTGGCAGTGTTCAAAGCCAGGTTGGATGAAGCTTTGCGCAGCCTGGTCTAGTGAGGAGGTGTCCCTGCCCATGGCAGGGGGGTTGGGACTAGATGATTTATAAGGTCCATTCCAACCCCTAGAATTCTATGATGCTATGGTCTGACAGTTCAAACCAAAGAAGTGTTGCTTTCAGTATTGATAAAAGGATCTCCAATTAAACAACGCTTGTAGGTATTTGTGTGTAGAGTCATTGCAGAAGTTTATTTACTAATACATATTCCATCATGCTAGGATATGTGACAAAATGCCTATGTCGTTTCACCAGAAAGTTTATAGATTCGGTATGAGGAAGAATTTCATTAGAGTTGCACCAAAAATAAACTTGTCCTTTTATGTCTAAAGAGCTAATCATCAGAGTGGGATTTTTTAATGGAAATATCTTTGCCTTTCCATGATGACATTACAACCAGCTTGTGCCACTACTGAACAGGACGTTCATCGATAATATAAATGCAATCTTCCTTATTACTACCTGAGTATTACAGCTTTGCTCATTCCTGTATGCATCAGCATTCATTATCCTGCTCTTTTATGCTTTATCCAATTTCCCACTAGAACCTCACAGCTATAAAACTTGTCCTCAAACTTTGTCCTGAAATAATTAAACTGTATAAAAATTTTAGATATACAGTTTCATTTTATGGCTAAATCAGTAATTTCAGGTCCATTCTGGGCTTTTTAATGCCTATAGTTAATATATATATTTAAAGCCCTATTTTCTTGTCTCTTGGTATCATGCATCTCAGATTTGCACTGTTATGAGTAACAAATATACCCTGTCTTTTCAAACTAAAGTGGAACTGGAATGCTTATCTTTGGGATTCACTTCAGTTTTGTAAAAGAAAAGGAGAAAATATCTTCAGAAACAGGATAGGCTGTAAGAAAAGTGCTCAGTTCTAATAGACTGTGGCACGCTTTTGCACAGATGTTTAAAAGAGAGACAGGGTATCCTTTTCATCACCTTCATGGAGGACTGAGCCACAACTCTCATCGGAAAAGATTAAAATGATGCCCTTTTCTAGGGCTGCACCTTTGTTTATTTGTCTGAGAGAATAGGAGGGAAAAAAATGTGGCAGCCAGAGAGGCACACCCCTTCCGGGGCATGAGAGCAGGGTTGGCTTTGGTTGCTGCAAGGGCAAGAGTTTGCTTCCAAAGATTTGATTAACCTTGATGTGGCCCCCTCTTGGAGACACACTTTCTTCCTCATGGTCATTCCTGGGTCAATGCCACTCTTGTCTTTGTGCCAGGCCAGCAAGGAAAGCAAGGGAAGGAAACCAAAACATGTACAAACATCCTTTGCTGTGTGGCTATAAAAACAACTTGATGAAAGGGAAATCAAAATTTAGGCAAATCAATTATTAAGGGAATCCTAAGCTTTCATCAAGGAAATTTCACTGGTGTACCAGACTTGAGAGGACAAGGTGAGCTATGCCTTGTGCTTCCAGATGAGAAAGCCATCTGTCTGCATCCATGCAGCCACCACTGAGGAATGTGAAGGAGGCCCACTTCAAGGAACAGGAAAACCCTTCCTACAGTTTGTGTATTTTAAATATGATGCTGCAAGAATCATGGCTCTATGTACATTTGTACAGGTCTGCAGGGCATCTTAGTCAGAGATGTGATCAGTATTATGAACCAGTGGCTCTCTCTCAGAGCTGTTCAACTTGGCTCCTATTCCATCCTTGCATGGTGTCCACTTTGGGAAAGACATGACCCCCCAAGGGGATGTATGTACCAGTGTATGAACACTTCATCCAGACAAAATGGCAGCTTGAAAATATACTAACCCACAGGCTCAAACAAAACAAAACCTTGTTTACTGCACAATTACCTTTGGTTTTCCTGCTCCTCAGAACCATTTTGCGTGTTATCAGCTCTAACAATTCCACACTAGCCAAGCTCAGGCTTGTTTGAATAAATGGCTTCTGTTCTGCTCAGATTCCCCATCCACAGATAAAGCTAAGAAACTCAGCTAAGCTATACAAGATGCAGGGAGAGAAGGGGAAATAAGAAAGCAACAGAGTTCATCCAGCCTTCATGATTATACAGAAAACCTTGGCTATCTCAGTTTTAGTGACATATAACTGAGAGAACCCTAATGAGACTATTTTAAAAATTGTATTTTCAAGTACACTTTATTTTTCAGAGAGCCTGAGACTTGATGTCTGAACAATGGCAATGAACCAGTGCTCCCAAGCACTGGTGTTTTAAATTGCAGCTGTGGGGCTGACTGTTTACTACAGATTTCTCAGTATGTCATGGCACGAAACTGGAATAGGTGTGTGGCAAAGGCCCCAATTAGAAATACAGATGGTGACACAGGCAGAAAGCTTAAAGCACAGTGGAATACATTCTTTTCTGAAACCACCATGTAATTATTTATTTCCGCTGGCACTGAGAATTTTCTGTAATAACAGTAATGAAGACATCAAATATGTGAAGAAAAAGTGGTCAGCTTTGAGTCTACGGTAAATGACCAATATCTTTTGCCAAGAGAAAGCATTTCTCATTTTTTAAAATGTAGCCTTTAGTATGTCCCTAGTTCTTTTCTCTGTTTCATTATAATCTATATGCTTACCCTTGCTACTGTCCAGTCCTCTTTAATGCAGCATGAGATCTTATCCCAAATATTGATTTTTCTGTCATCTCAAATTTCTTATAAGACACCAAAACTATATTACTGTCAAAAGGGAAATATAGTTTAAGGGCTGGTAAGCAGCTGTTGGAAGAACATATCATGCATATATATGTATATTTTCTCATTACAGAGCTTCATCCAGAACTGCCAAAGAGGGGAGGAAGATGAAGGTATTGATGTTGTTTGTGTTCATGCGAGTACTCTGTGTGTCTGCCTGTGTCAATGTGTGTGTATACATGTGTGTTACACACCTGCATCTGAGTGCTTGTGCCGACTGGGTCAGTCTTGCTACTGGTTGGAACTGGGGCATGGAACTACAGCAGATGTGCCTCTGCCAGGAGGCTGTCACATTCAGCCCTGCTTGACACAACTAAAGCTTTTCATGCTTACAAATTGAAAATATTTGAATAAAAACTTTCACATATAATTGAATGAAATGGGTAACATTATCAACAATATAAATATTTATATGGAAATATCTTCATGCTTGTATTTACTGAAGTACCATTATAATCAATTTTATTTTTCACATAATTCAGCAGTACAAATTTTAGCCAGTCACTTTTTATTTGTGTTATTAAACATAGCCACGAAGAAGAAACTCACAAAACAATGATCCAAAGACAATGGTCCAAATAGGTATGAGGCAGAGAACAAAAGTTCAGCTGCCAGGTTTTGAAAAGGATATATTGCATTGATGCTTCTGTCATTTCTTTTGCTCACCACTACTATTTATGAATGAGGTGGATGAAGAAAAATGGACTTTTGATCTGAATTCGAGCTTAAAAGATGTGGCTGGATATTGAGAAAGCAAACCGACCACAGTGTGATGGATTTTATATAATTAATATAAAAAGCTTTCTGACACTATGAGGGTCATTGGCCAAGAATTAGTTTCTTACAATGGATCACCCAAAAAACTGTGGCTCATTAGAGTAAATATACAAAATAATAAGGAGTGAGATCTAGAGCACTTTGTGTGGTATTACATTAATGCCTAAAACACTCCTTCTGTGGTGTTCTGATACTTTATCTTTTGTGAAATAAAAATGACTTTTAAAATTGCTGTCCGTTTCTCCAAATTATCATCATTAATTTGTTTCACTCCACTTTCTCCCAGGCCTCACCAAATGGCTAGGAAATAATACAGGTCACATCCTCAGCTTGTGGAAACTGATACCACTGCACTTATTGCCTGTGATAACGCCCACAGGTGTGGCTGGGATCTCAGTGCACCCTCAGCTCTACTTTGGACCCAGCTGAATTTGCTTCTTCCTAAAAGGCTTCTTCATATTTGGTTTGGTCCCCTGCTTTTCCAGCTAGATCATCTATAGAAGAGAAGGGACTGGCATAGTTTTAGTGTGATCTCACTGCAAGATTTGCAGTACTCTTTACTCACACACATAAAGTTCACTCACTTAAAATGGGTGTTTGACACCTATTTATGGGTGATAATCTCCCTTCTGTCATTTTTTGCTCTACCCTTTTTACTTTCAAATGCCTCTGTTTTTTCTTAATGTGATTTCCACTGTTCCCAGCACCTGCTGGACTAATGCACCTTTGTCCAGCTTAGTTAGTTGGACAAAAATAATTAGTGCCCCTCTTCTTTTTAAGACAAAAGTCAGGGGAGTTTCTTGTCTGGTGACAAAATTCTCTGAGCTAAGACCTTTACTGCTCTTCTTCAACACCTCCTGTGCACACAGTGCTGGTGACTGCACATATACCAAGCAAAGCCTTCCATCTTCATTCGTGTCTCTTCCCAATTGCTTCCAGAGTTTTGGCGTGTACCACTCCCTCTGCTGCTTCCTGCAGGCTCCAGCACTGACCTCTGTCTGCCTTCCTCACCCAGGTCTCCCTCTGTGGTGTTCTGCATTCTCAGACACACCTGTGGGGTTAGGACGCTCTGTCTTTCTTCGGTGTCCATCTGGAGAGAGGCATTCTTTTGCTCAGAAGATACTACTAGCTAAACTCCAAGGCTCCTGGTGGTGTCCCTGTGGTTTTTTTACCTTAGAGCATTCTTGTCCTTCTTGGAGGCTTCATTGCTGCTCCTCTCCATAACAGTGAGATTTCAGCTCCTTCTGACAGCTAAATTAAATACTTTCCAGGATTTCCTGTATTTCACACTTTGTCTAATAACGCATCATAAGTACACAATCGCTCTGCAGACATTGCTGTGTTTCTCAGATTGTGGTGTTGCAGGTTCATAGTTCACCTACTCTTCCTGAGTTAATTGAAAACTGTCATGTCCTTCAGTGCTAGCCATTATCAGGAATAAGGACTGAATTTTTTCTACTCCACTGGCAGCCACAGCTCATAGATGCAATATGAAGCTCTGATTAAATCACATTTCTGGAGTTTAAGCTCAGCTGAGTGTTTTAGCTCTATTTTTTTGCTCAAGTTATTTTCATAGTTTATTTTATGTCTGGTAGCAGGTGTAATTCAGTAACCATTAGAAAAGAAGGGCTGACAGTGTTGTGCCTCATTAGCTGCCTGGAGCAGTGGCAGTCCCTGGCAAGCCTGCCCATGCCAGCTGCAGGAGCCCAGGGAGACCCACACTGTTACTTCTACAGTGCCAGCACAGCAGTTCATGCAGCCACCCAATTACCTGAATGGGAGAAGAGACACTTGCAAGGGAAAAATGGTTAATTTCCAGCTGGATTAGTACCCTGAGGTTGTTGGGTGTTTTCCATAGCTCTCCAACACCTGTGCTAGCAAAACAGTGGTACCAGCACACAGATAGGCAGCCATGGAAGGGACCTGCTTAAGGAAGGACTTCCTCCAAGACCACAGCCCAGGGGCTGGGCTCTGCCTGGCCTGAGCCACTTTAAAGTGCTAGAGATTGGCTAGAGCTAAGGCTGCCATTGTATGCCTTTTGTTAGGGCCACAGGAAAGAACTAGTGGAGTGATCTAATGGGGCATAGCTTATATACTGCATACGTTGATTTTGGGGAGGGAGGCAGAGTTGGGGGCATCCACTGGGGCACACCTGACAAGAGTTTTGTGGCTGCAATTAAGCTTGTTAACAGATCCTTAGGACAATGCAATTTGAAGGTCTTATTTCCAGCATGTGGCGTATAGCTCTTACCCAAAATCTTGGAAACTTTAGGGAAATTGTTTTGGTAAATTTACCTATTTCATGGGATTTCTCTGTGAAATAGGATGATCAGGCTTTGTATTCATTGTGAAAAGCCAGGTGCAGTATTTTACAAATAGGTATTCAAACACAAAGCTATTTCATGTTTTTATATATGACTATGGTGTATTTTAACTTTCAGAGACTTTAACTGAGAAAGGTACAGTTGCTGAAAAAGAAATTAATCACTCTGGCTGAACTTTAACACCCATTCAACATCTAATTAGTTGAATTAGAGCCACTTTGCAAGAGAGTCAATCAATTCTCTAGCTTTAGCTGCCCCAATGGTTCTGAAATTTGATGATGTTATCATTACTTCAGAGGAGACACTCACTTAGCATTTTAATAAGTGCGTTTTTCCCTGGCACTTTAGCTCTGTACCAGGAACTATCATAAGTTAAAATATTATCTGCAAAATGCAGACTCTCCTGTGCCAGCAATGTGTCCACATCTGAAAACTTTTCTGGTAGAGCTCTCTTATTACTTTCATATGGATCAAGAGAATTATCATTAACCCAAGTATCATGATGTGCAGACTGAGAAGGTAATTAAGAGGACAGGATCTGAACTGCAGCAATACCTTTGCAGGAGAAGCTCAATATGAATTATTAAAATTCACTATTCACATATGAATAAATGGTGAGATGAAAGTGCCTCCACAAGTTTTAAACTAGCCTTTAAATACAAACCATATGAATACTATAGCTACCAGCCTCCTCCAAGTTAAGCAAATACATTTGATGTTTCACAGCAGCACTGTCAAGTGAAGGCTGAAGATTTTTGTTGAAATTTAAAGCATGCCATATAAAAGGATATATGTACATACAGAAAGTCTAGATTGGCCTAATTTCTTGACTTTTCATACTGTTCCCTTGGGAAGGGAAAAGGGGGCTCTTGTAGCTCAAAAATTTCTTGGTCTGAATTCTAGTCTTTTGTTTTGCTGAAAAAAAGGTATGTGGACTGCTAGATCCCTCCTTCTGCTGTAGGAAATTAAGAAATGTTTCAGGAAGGTAACATCCTTCAAGAATCTGTATGATTTTGTGTTTGAAGAACAGCTTGCAATTCAGGCCAGTTCTAGCAGGAACCTAGCAAAGAGTAATGCCTCTATCACCTCAGAGGTTCTGGATTAGCAGCCTGACTTTACAAGCCTGGAAAGATGTAGCTTTTCTAAGGCATCTTGTGGAAAAGCTGTAAGCTGGCTGGAGAGAACGGTAACTCAGTCTCTCAGATGTTGTCCCTCCTATCTCTCTCAGGTGCACTGGTGGCCTTCCAGCTTGAGTTCATTGTGTTATTTTCATTTAAAATATTACTCTATTTTTTGTGCTTTCTTGAATTAATAATCCTGCCAAAAAAGGCATAGATCAGAAGCTCTTGAAAGCTTGTTCACAGTGTTTTTAAACCCTTCTAGCACACAGTCACTATGGACAAATCCACTTTTAAAAATGAAAGTTTCAGCAAAACAGAATGAATGAAAATGAAGATTTAGAATGCAATTGTTATGTGTGCCATGAGCCAGGACATGGTGTCACCTTTCATTCCTATTTCAGAAGCACTAGCTGCTGTGCCAGACCAACTTCATTTGTGGGACTGCTGCAGTGCTCTGCCTTCTTTTTTTGTGCTTAGTTTCCATTTCTTTCTTATGTGATAGCTTTGCATAAATGTCCCTACCACATTCATTTAAAACATACCTTCTCTCTGGAATTTCATTTTCCAGACAGATCTCACTAAACTACCAAGCTCTTGGAAAACAAAACAAGCCAGCATTTCCCAAAAGTGGTAAATTATCAGAGAGCACCATCTCTTTCACCTTTAGCATTCCTATATACTTTAACAGTTGTGCTTAAAAGGTTTAGGCAGATGTTCCGAGAGGAGAGTGAGGATAAATGAGGAAAATGGAAACATGATGGACCAGCTCTGAAACGTGCAGTGCAGGGAGCAACAGTTTTGATCTCAACCACTGCTTGCAAAGGGACAATCACGACTGGTGTTGATGCACATGCATTTCAGTTGCTGTCAGCAGAATTACTGTGGGATTCCTTCTCTGAATTACAGAACTGGGAACCTCAAAAGAATGAAATATAGTGGGAAATGAGCTAGAAAATTTGCATGGAAACTTGAGTGAAAGGAAAAATAAAAAAAAAAGTCATGCAGCCAGTGGGGAAACTATGTGGAGAACAGAGTGTCCAGAGAAGGACAGAGGTTATGTCTTTTATCACTCTCTAGAAGGTAATGGTATTCTTATAATTACCACAAAGGTATCATTAGATTTTACCTGCTTAATTAAGGTACTAACTTAATTATATCTTTGCTTATGCATCCTCAAAGTGTTAATATTGCCTCACATGTAAGGACCAAATCTTACACAGATACCATTTTCATTCATGGAAATGATGGACTGTGTCTTTGATACAATATTTCCGTGCAGGAATCATGAAAATACTGGTTTTCTTTTCTTTTGTGACATGGAAGTTAAGAAAATTTTTCTGCTGAGTTTTCAGAATTTTTAGGTCTTTTTTTTACAGTTAGTAATTTAGGCCTATGATGATGCTGGCAACATATAGCAGAACAGATGTTTTAATCCAGGATCCTGAATTTTTAAGTCACTCCCTAACTCCTGAGCCATGACTGGTTTTTATGGTGCTTATGCAAAAGGTTACAAATCCCAGTAAGCTATGGGATTCACCTCCCTTATGTTGAACAGCTGCACTCACCTCTTCTTCCTGCGTCCTCACTCAGCATCACAGTCTGCCACGTATTTTGCATCGAGTAAACCAGCATTCTGAGAATCCTAAGAGACAAACATGAAAAAAAGGAGATGTGGCCATGAAAATTCAGGGGGAGACATCTCTCACTACAGAATCAAATCTTCATTAACAACGCTGTGCAAAACCATGTGTTTAGATCTTCTGCACAGAAAGTTTTGTTTCCTCTCCCAGAGAATGCTCTGGTATCAGCACAGTGACCCTGCACATGCTAAACCAAAGTCCCAGCTTATACAGATCAGGACCTCATAGTAAAAATATGCTGGTCTCTGGAGAGGAATGAGGACAACAAGTCATGGACATGGTTCAGCAAAAAATCTAATTCTCCATGTTAAGCATCTTTGTGAATTATACCTCACTCAGCTTAATGCATCTGTCCTTCACATTCATGGACATAAGTTTTTAAAAGACAAAAAATGAAAGCTAATAAATGAAAAAAATGATATGCAAGGTACTGTAACAGCTAATCTGTTTTCTCTCTCAGTATACATATGGGACTTAGAAGAAAACATGACTGACATGAGTTAATTTCTTTTCCATTCTCTGTCTGTTAAAGATTACAAAATAGTGAATTATAGAGCAGCACATTCATAGTAGACTAAAATAACTTTTCATGCAGAGAATAACAAGTGTGTTGAATAGTTTACTATTTTAAAAGATTTAGATGCAACCCTGGAGGAAATATTTGTACTTAAAGGTATGAGCAAAAGCAATTAAGGGAACTCCTTTTTTACATTCCAGTCACTTTACGATAGTTATATGCCATGGCAGCCAGGCAGGAATCAACAGACCAGACCTAGAATTTGTAATAATCAGTACAGAAATTATCAGGACCAACCCACTTAAAACTTACTGGACACCAGACTCAGGATTTGCTGTGAATATCCCAATGTCACACTCTGAGACAGTGGTGAGTTTGGTCCAGGTGCTTGTTGAATGCAGCCCACTCCAAAGTTGGGACTGGCAGATGTTGTAGAGATATGCTAGGGAGAAGCTCACATGCCCCAGGAAAGGCCATTTTATTTGCAGGATATTTAAATCAAGTTTTTCCAAGGGAGAGGTGTGGCCTGAGCCTGCCTACCTGAGAGTGGAGTGCCCAGTTCCCCAGCCAGGGACTTGCTCAACTTAGTTTAATAAGACATTTTAAGCCACCTGAGCAGCCTGAAAACCTGCACAGGCAGATGTTCCCTCAATCACTCTCTCTTGCTACCCCAAGTCCCAGATAACTACACTTTGTTCTGTTTTAAATTTCCTCCAGATTGCTCTACTGGGTACTCAGTTCCCTCCCTGAGATCTAAAAGGGCTTGTAGCTACCTTCCAGGCTCTGCAACTGTTGGTCTATATAAGCATAGGTCTGCATGGTCTTCACTCTTAAATGTGTAAGCCTCTATATTCATAGTGCAATACGTTGCAACAGAGCCTGCAGAGAAAGAGGAAGCTATATTTCATCACTGTGACTTCTGGAGACTTACAGACTTCAGAAATTAGTGTTATAAACTTGTCAGCAGGTGATGTGTGGCTGCAGAATTATCCCAGCACTACCCCCTGTGTCCTTTAGGATGAAACATTAAAGGAGAATGGAAGTTAACTATGTATGAGATGCACTAAACCTGTATGCTTAAATAACACCCATCCACTTATTTTTCCTATTTCATTCAGGTCACTTATTTTCAGAGTGAAAATTCATAACCAGGAGACCAAGTATTTTCTTGCTGAGTATTTTATTTAAAGGATTGCACTGTGAGTCTTCTGAGCCTTAGAGGGGAGCAGCTTTGTACATCTTTGTAAGAGAACTAAAACATGGAAAGGGCAACCATTTTAAGCTTTGCACAAGATCATTTGCAAACTGTGCCAAATGATGAAGAGCATTTCCCTTCTGAGCTTGATTCAAATCTCCTAGTAGGGAGATTTCATTGTGGTCTCACTTCTCATGTGCCCCACAATAACTCCATGACATTACACTGTTTTACCAAGGAGTGTCTGAGCCACATGCACAACCTACTAAAACAAATGGAAAGCTGCCCTTTTCTTAACAGAACACAGGAAGAAATGTATGTGAATACGCACCAAAATGTGAACTATTTCTACCCAATTTTTATTGTTTGGCGTTACTTTAAAATTATTTGGGTATTTTCATCTTGAGGAAATATTCATAATCAGGCATTTGGAAATATATAGGTCTTCAGTGAGAAAATTAACCTTAATAATGAAAAATAAAAGCAGTGAAAACAATTGTATTAATCATCTTTATCATTTTGAGAACTGTATTGTTAATGTCAGGGCTGCTTCCTCTTTCCTGAGGTGCTTCACTTCTCTGACACTGTGGTTTTCAGGTGGGGTGAAAAATAATGTTTGAATTAACGTATAAGGTCTTTGCATCTTATAAAAGGGATGAATTTTATGGTGTTTTTTGACACAAATATCTTCAGCATTTTCTGTGAGTTATGTTCTGTTTCCTGCTCAATAGCAATGCAACAATATACCTCCAGCACATATTTGCTCTAACTTAATAAGATTTCATGTACAAATCAGAGCTGAGCAAAGCTATAGAGGTGAATTCAAGCTGACAGCTGCCTCAAAGCTCTCCCTAGAGAAAACATAAACAACAGATATATGATATTTAGTCACGCTGAACACCCTGGTGCTGCAGAGTGAGTGTGAAAGGCAAATTTTTCTTTCCCAAGAAGGGTCAAGGTGTTTTCAGTGTAAATGAGCATCCATTTTAAAACCTTTCTCATCTGGACAAACACACCTAATTTTTGGTCGACTGTATCAGTCAAGAGTCATTCCATAAGGGCTGATAGCTATGCACTGAAGATACAGTACAAGAGATAACAATGGACAAATCAACCTTAGACCACTTGTTCGGAGCTATGTGTGGGTCTGTTGTTATTGAAAAGAATAAGAAATGGTGTGGAAAGAGAAGAATGACGGTAGTAGCTTGGTTTTTAGAGGAAGAAGTACCAATCTGGTCTGATCTGAAATTAGTACAGAAAATACATTTTTGGGTTTTCTCATTTATTGAGGCTTTCAGAAACAAATGTCATCTTGCAGCTGGAGGTAAAGGGGAAATTGCTTCTACAGATATACTGCCTTTTGTGCCCAGGGGCAAAATTTTCATATTTCCGTAACACCCATATGTCATGGCAGAGATTCTTACCTGGTATAATTGGCATAAATCTGTAACATTCCCTAGAGGATGAGCACAACAGCTCCTTTTCCACACATTATGGTTTCCTGTGCTGTAACAGATTACTGTACCTAACATTAATAGACTGACTTCAGTTCAATCTGCACAGTACCAATGTTGATGGCAAAATACATTGAAACATCCTTGTAAACACTTTCTAATGTTTATTGGTCTCCAGAAACAAAATGTTGCTGGTCTTGTATTAAGTGGACATTATCTCCAAGAATGTTAGATGCATTAAAACAGCTTTCAGCCTTCCTAACATAGCCTATCAAATGCAAACACAAGTCTGCTTTTCCATAAACAACTGCCATCCTGTTTTATGATGATACCTACATGTATTGCCAGTGCAAATGACAACAACATAAGTTCTATTGCTATCTGCTTGCAGCTGTCAGGCGTGCTTTTCAGCAGGGATCCAAATATTGACTGTGCAGATTTGCTGGAAATAGTAGAAAAGCACAATGAAATATAAAGAGATTCATTCAGAGTTTGGCTACTGGGAAGAAAAACCTACTTATCATTAGTACTATTTTTCTCTCCATTCTTCTCCTATCCAAGAATGTGTCAAATTCTCCCATAGGAAATTTGACTCCATTGTCCTTAAACAGGGCCTATTGTCATTTAGAAATGAGTATAACCTATTTTTAGCAAAATCTACCTTTAATAATATAGATTATTATTATAGAAGATGCACATGTACAAAGAAAATGATGATTTATGGGACATGCCCTGGCCTGTCAAATGTCAAAAGGCTTTTTTAACACTCACAGATATCAAAACCCAACTGTTTTTACCATTATTTTCTTTTACTTTTTTTTTCTCTAAACTTTTAATGGTGGAAAATTGTTCCAAAAAGCTTGGAGGGAGGTGGGCTGAACTCTGTGGACATTGCATGTATCCAAGGGTGTTAGGGGGGGTTTATTCCAGAAGGACTGTAGATTGGGGTATTTGAATAGAAATCAAGCTATCTGAAGCAAACTGTGGTTTTGTAGTTTGGCAGCAGAAGCTCAAGCAGCCACAACAACTGTCCACAGAAGTGAAAATAGGACCAAAAGGAAAAGTACACAATATTGAAAAACTTAATTATATTTTTACCTCTCAAATTTCTGGGGCATATGTGTTCAACCTTCATTCTACTGTGGGCTTTTGTATCACAAAAATTCTATACTTAGTTGCAACCCTGTAAGTCATAGGGCATGTTTCTATTTCATGATACAATACTGAATAGTTTCATGTTGTTCTACCAGAAACTAACAAACTAAATGTAAGTGGATTTTTAAGCCCATGTTTTGAAAATAAAGCCAAATGTCTTTAACAGTCCTCTAGCTACCATTGCATTTTGTCAAAGTTCCCAAATTCACCCTCAGAATAAGTCAGCTGAAATCAGCAGCATTGTAACAGAATGAGCTTGGCTTAATGAAATTGAGGTCAGGGTAATATTTAGTTCATGTTCTATGTGGTACAGCATAAAACTGCAGTTTTTCAAATGTGTTTCATTCCTACTTGGCAAACACCTTTGCTGTTTCAGAAGTTGATCCTTGTGTGTCCTAAACTTATTTTTTGACCAATTAAACCAAATTCTGCTCATTGCTTAAGTTACTCACCAGTAACTTGACTGATGAGAAAGAATTACATCCCAAGGTGATTTTGACTTAGAAGTTTATATGTAGAAGTAATAGTCCAAGAAAATGGTGGTACAAGCTAGAACACATTGATTTCTTCTGATTTACCTGGGTGCAAAATAAAGCCCAGAACTTCCACTGAACAGCAAATCTGGAGGTTTTTTACTGATGTATCTCCATTAGTGTTTTAATTCAGAAAAGGTGCACATCTCCCAGACTTCTCCCATTTACCACATTTTATTGGCATAATTTCAGAAAGCAGACCTGCAGTCCATTTGGATGAGCTAAGCCAGAAAATGTATTCTGGGAGTGCACCTCAGTAGCACCAACCGGGAACGAGCCTCAGTTCAGGAGCTCAGACTACGTACAACTATGTACAACTCCCCAGACCTCTCTAGTGTGTGTATCATGAGAACATGATATGCTGTGATTCATGCTATGAATCATCTCCGACTGATCATCATCGTTTACTGATAAAGGCATAGCTTCTGATCACATTAGTGATGTAATAAAGCTAGATACATAGGCGAGGAAATCATTATGTCTAATTTTTGATGACCTTAAGTACTTCTATGTATAAGATCACTTTGAAGAATAGTTGTTTCCTATGGCTCTTCATCCCTAGAAGTATCTGCGGAGCGAGTATGGAGAATGTTTTTGATGTATGTCATCAAAATAATGAAAGACTTCTCATAGTGCAGTGCTGTTATGAGATAGTCTGATTTCAGAGCTAGAAATGTCCACCTTCAGAAGATGAAATGAGTTTTTTGTGTTTGCCAGATTGCCCTAACACCCATGGGAAACACATGCTCTCTCCCTCAAAGCAAGCACTGCAGTAACAGTATAACCTGCAGTGAACTTAGCTGGCAGAAATTGTCCATTTCAGTAGAGTTAGGCCTAAGCAACATGAAGCAGTACTCCTGTGTTACTGTGCTTGACAACAACCTCAGCTCTTTCTTCAAGATGCCTGTGGGAGTGTGAATGGTCTCCCCTGGAGTTTTCATGTTCCCAACAGTGGGCATTAAGTAGCATTCAGCCTTCCTAACCAGTCTCAGCAGCATCTCATCCAGTTTCAGGAGCACTCTGTCACATAGCACAGGCTGCCCACTCTCCTGTGTGGGTGAGGATGACAGAGGTCATACACAACCCGAACTCATAGTGGATGCTGCTGCAACAGAGAAACTACCTATTGTGCCAGATGTATGACAACAGCACCTTTGTGACTAAACTGCCTCTGCTGCTGAAAAATTGTTAGAGCTTAGGTATCTGAGAAACAGCATTTCCAAAAGAGATCTTTTTGCAAGGTCGGTGCCTTGACATGCTTGTTGCAGGAATAAGATGGACCCTTTCACCCACAAGTGTTTATAGCTGGGACCTTGTTTTAATCTATAAAGGAAGCCTACTATAAAATTGTAATTCTGATTGAATTTGCCCCTATCTCTCACTAAGGCTCAGCTAACACATGAAATTTAGGAAGCAGTTGTGGTATTTTGAATAAGCAATTCAACAAGAGTAATACATTATTGCAAAATACAGCTGCTGCTTTTGCTTTCCAGAGATAGAGTATGCTAATGTGCTTAATCTCAAAGTCTGACAAGGAAATAGGGAAGAGGATGTAGTAGCCTGTTGAAATGCAAATGATAATAATGCTCTTTAAGTGAAGCAAACCCAACAGAAATTTTCATTCAATTTTTCAATTAATTAAAATTATTTCAGTTCTACAACCTGATTGCTAACTTTTCTAAATGGTTCTTTAATGCTTCATTAACAATGTTCTATTGCTTAACACTTCGAGGTATGTAATGGGCTCCAGCCACCATCCTGTATTTCTTTCCATAACTCAGCTTAACACTTGGGCCAAAGCATGGATTCTGGGGACTGGTAAGATATTTTTCTAACCTATTTTTAGCTTAACACTTGGGCCAAAGCATGGATTTTGGGGACTGTTAAGATATTTTTCTAACCTATTTTTGGAATGAGAGCAAATAGATTTTAAAATCTCTACATCAGCTCTAAAAAGATAGCACCTACCACATTTACAGACTATATCTGACACAAGGAGAAAATACTAGATGTAATATTTGCAATAATATAAATTAAGCAAAACCAGTTAGTAAATCATATTCCTCATGAGGTTCTCTGTGCTATTCTTTTCTTAAATATGTTTAAACATATGGCTCCTACTTAACACATTTCTCACTTTAATAATCAGAAAGAAAACTATTCCCTGAATTCTCTCTAAGAAACAGTTCATCAAACTTAACTATGTGAATTGTGTAGTGCATTTCACCTTGCCTTTGGGGGCTTCTAGGGGAATGGCATGAGCTAGTAGTTCATGATTGGATTCATATAACTTAACTTGAGCTATTTAAAATATTGAAGTCTAGCCAAAGTCAGCTGACTGTGTGCTCTCTTACCAAGCTTCCACACCAGTAAGAGAGATTTTGTAAGTTCCTGGAAGTAGGTGAAATCTGTTGCCATTTGGAAATGTCTTTCCTCCCTCTATCAAGACTATCATTCAGATCTATCAAGACTGTTTCTCTATCAAGATATCAAGTAAGCCTAGATCATGTTAGAAACCTAGAGATTTTAGATGGTGAGACTGTACAAGGTGTATCCTACATAAAGGAATGAAGGGGAAAAGTCATATTCAGTGACTCATCAAACCTGTACCGTAGTTATTCCGACCCTAGTATTCTGGTATGTCGGGATCAAAACTGGTTTACTTCATGTTATGTCAAAGTTATGATTATGTAGTAAAATCCAGCATTCTGTGACCAGAATTAAAAGTGAGATCAGTACAATACACAAAAAAAACCCAAAAAACCCCAAAATGACAAACTAAAGCCAAAACCAACCAACCAAAAAACCCACAAACAAAAAAAACCCCACAAAACAAAGAGAAACAAGCACAAACAAAACATCAATGAAAGAAAAAGACAAAGAAGCCATTTAAGGATAAAATTATCAAGAAATCCAGGCCCAGTTCTTTTATCCATTTTAATTTGAACAGTCCTTAGCAGAATAAATAGTAGAATTCTCAGATTCTCTGATTTACAACAATATATCCAAGCTCTTTTCATGCACATACTATGGAATCTTCTTCAAACTCCCAAAACAATGTATTCAGTAAAAGAAAGGATCTTTGCCAGTGACTTTGACATGCTGATAAGTGAATGCTCCTTCTAGTGCTCTAGGTGAGTGGACATTTACTTCTGCCCTCAAACTGCGAGGAAAATGTTCTCTAAATCACCTACCTGGGCAAACACAGCCATTTACTTGATAAGACAACAGTCAAAATGTTGTTGTATAGTTCTAATCCCAGAAGTTGATCAAGCTTTAGTTTCTCACAGGGTTGTAAACCTATCATCTGGTGTACTGTCACCTGTCACATGAATATTAGTTTTTAGGTTCCTGGTCAAGGGCACATTAGCATTGTTTTTGTGTTACTTGAAGAACAGTAGAATTCCACAGAAAACTATTATTTTCTGATCCCACTACATATGATGAGCAGCTCATAATGTCTTAATTGTAAAATTAATACTTAATACTGCCAAAAGCTGATGCAAACTCAAAATTATAAGCAGGCTGGAAATTTTTGTAGTGAAGCTTAGACATAAAAGTCTCACTATTCCAGGAGCTCTTAAAATTGTTCAGCTGACATAAAATATTGAACTTCATTTTGCAGCTCCTTGTCATATTCAGAGATATATTGCTTTAATATTCCTTTGTTAAATCAATTCTCTCTCTAATAGGATGTAGCAAAGTATTTTCGTTTTATTTAGGTAGTCATTGAACCATAACATCAAGTAATTATGTTGTTTACATTTATTTGCTACATTACCCAAAATGTTTCACTCAAGTGTATCTGGGCACAGTAACCTCAAGGAAGTAAAATCTCCATTGCAGAAAGTGGCAGTTTTTCAGGTTTACCATGAATTCATTGTCAGAGAGTTATAACCACATGCAAAAGTCAAAACCATAAAGCAGTTTAAGACAAGTCTTAAAAGGTTACTTTGGTGATCTTTAATGTAAACAAAAAGGTAATAATGTTACTAATAAAAGTTAACAATATTTTCCTATCTAGAAATCTTACTTCATTTATATTTCTGAAGCAGTATTAAAATACCAAGAGAAATAGAAATAAGCAGCTTCTGAGTGCAAACAATGTATTTATGGACTTATCCTTTTTAAAAGTTTTTTGCCCCTTTCCACCTGTCTGCCTGTTCATCTGTCTCTATGGGAAGTTCACAGAGCACTTAATGTCCCTTCTCAAATACTTGAAAGAAGTCTTATACACTAGTTTTGGGAAACAATGAAGATAAAAATCACATAATAAAACCAGAGGATAAATAGAGCCTTCCTGAATATAAGTAATCACTGCTAACAAAATGAGGCCTCCACACTCCGTTTATTGCTCTCTCTACCTGATTTCTACTGGAAGCAGATTTTGAAGGATTTGTCCCTGGTACAAAGATACCACAAGGCAGCAACTGCTGCCAAAGCAAATCAGTGCAGGGGACATGAAGTATTTTAAAATATTGCTTGGTACATCAGGTCAGGAAGATGAAGTTAGGGTTCATATGGGTCTACTTTATGCACGGGTGGGCCAAAGGAGATAGTAGGAGTTGCAGAAGGGTCTGAGAAGGGTGGAGAATGCCAACTGTTTTACAGTATACAATGACTTCAGGCTGCCCAAGTGACAAATGGGCATGGTCTTTAATTCTGACATACTCCCAAGAGCAAAGGACACTTTATTAAGCATTGGTAGCTGTTAAAGGACAACTTCTTCAGCTGACGTGACAATAGTTTTTGTTTTGGTGGTGAGAGATATTTTGCCTCCAGTTCTCTGAGAATGACTATCATTGTTTATGATATAAACTCCTGACAGCTACAGGAAATCTCATAACTCGATTTCGTGACAAAATGATCTTATTCTTGCAGGTGAGCCAGAAAAAGGAGACAAACCTGAAAACTGCTTTTACTTGAGGCATTTCATCCCTTTTGTTGTCTGAAATGTGAAAAATTAGGAAGTATCCAGCATGTAAAAATGAAGATTGGTTTTACAAAAAAAAGGGGTACTGAAATGAGGGGAATTAAGATGCATTTCCTGTTGTGCTTTCTGAGCAGCTGTGCTCTGGGATTCTGCTAGGTTTTTGTTCTGATTGAACTTTAAGCATTACCTTTGTGGATAAGCATGTACTGTGCCTCATTTCACTTGAATTCCAGGCTAGGAACACAAAATAATACAAATCAAAGCTTTTATCCCTGAGTTGTCTCCTCACTTTATCAGAATGACACCATGTTTTCAATGAACCCCATTTTTACTCAGGTAAAACAGTCTTTGGTTTCTCATATTTGTTTTCATATTCGCTGCTTCTATAAGTATTGGGGTTTTTGCCTTGGAATCAAGGGAAATAAACTAGTAATTGACGATGGAGAGTGACCTCTAAGCTAGCTGCATCCTACAGCAGCAGAATAATGTAATTGTGCCTCTCTTAAACTTTCTGAGAATCACTTATTATACATCATTCTGTCTGATGCACTTTCCATGTCGTTCACCGTTTGCTTTCTTTAATAGATAAGATTCATTTGTTTGGATTAGTTATTCCAGAAGCCCCAGATTTTCCACTCAGTGTTTTCCAAATCACTTGCTCAGTGACCATTTATGAATGTTCTCTGTGCAGACTTTGAAATTACTTCTGTTTCCATTAATTTGATCTCACATCCTTCTGCTGCAGTTCATTGTTTCTACTAAACAATGTTGTGTAACGTATTCCCTTTAGCATTGCTGTAAAAGATGTCAGGGAACTTCCTTGTTACATTTTGTTCCTTGGCTCCTATTCCATTTTGCCTTTCAATAGTGCTTGTATCCTGAACATAAAAGAAATTCTTTTCCATTAATGCCACATAAACCTTTTTCCTGTTGCATCCAAGACATGAAGCATACCTTCTCATTCTATCTTTTCTTCTTGTGGTCTCTGTGCATTCATAGCCCTGCTCTCCCCATCACTGTATCTGCATTTCACAAGTCCTGTAGAAAAAAAAAAAAAGCTTTAAAGCATACCCTTAAGCTGATGTATATGAATAAACATTTGTATATGCCTTAACAAATAAAAAGAATAATGCTTTATAATGAAATATCTTTCAGAAAACTTTAGATGTGAAGGCCTTGCTCTTTTATTGTGTCTAAGAGTATTACAAGGGACTAGTAGGACCTTTGAAATGGAGCATGTTGCCTGGTATAGGAAAACACCCAAAGTCACCAGTATCTAACCAAACCCATACACCATCCACGGACACACTGCCCAGACTGTCACAGCCTAGTCTGAAAATACCAGTACATGATGAATCAGACAACATGAGAGAGCCTCTGAGGTTCAGAGGGAACATCTTATTATCCACACTCCATGGTCATGCTATCTGAATGACTCTAGGCAGCCCATTTACTTTCACAGTTTTCTAACTCAATTAGAGTTCAGGATTCTTGGGATACTGTTTTATGGTGACTATCCCGGGTATCTAACAATTTAATCCATAATTTCACATGCAGTGACAGCCAGGGTAAGATCTCTGGCATTTTCCCCTGCCTACCTTTCACACTGGCTTCATTCTGCCAACCTGCTATTGCTACCAATCACTGCCCCTGACAGAGTCTGGCCAATTGTAAGGAAGGCACCCACCAGAGTGACATGCATTGTATGCCCCAGCCTGATTGGGATGTATGGCTCCTGCTGTATTAATAAAATCTGATTTATACAATTGCAGATCATTCTACCCAGTAATGACCCAGTCAAGCACAGAGGGAATGGGAGAAACTCAGCAAAAGTAATTGAGTTTTGGCTCTTAAGCCTCTCACATCCATCTGAAAATCCTACCCTCTGTCTTTCCAGACAAACTGCTGAACACATAGACCCTGCTAATGCTATGTTAATATAGGCATATAACTGTGATCCTTCTGACATGCCTTATAAAACCCAGAGTGTCTGAGGTGTACTGGTTCTCTATTACTTAAATACTGAAGGTTTTTTATAAGAAACCAGGGAGGAAATGCAGCCTCTCATTATAGATGCCTGACTAATTAGAATAGTAACAGATGCTTTACTTTTTAAATGAAATTGTTAACTTTTAAATTTCATGGCAAATTTGTGAGTTTATCAGGAGACGAACAGGTTGGAAACTTACTTCTGCTTCCTTACACAATAAAGTGTTAGCTGCATGCTAAGATTTTTGTGTGATATGAAGAGGAAAATACACTGAGGGAACATTCCCTGCTGGGTCTGTCCCAGTATTGCTCATCTGGCTGGTTTTGACAGGCTGGAGACTTGTCAGAAGTACAAGAAAACAGGTCTCTGCTCCTGTGCTATTATGCTAAACTGTCACAAAATTCATAATTCAACCTGAAGATACTCAAGAATATGGAATCAAAATATTGTCCATGGCCCTTGAAACATGTGTTTATCACTAAGGATGCAAGTGAAGGATGCCACCTCTTGAATCTGGCTGGTTTTGACAGGCTGGAGACTTGTCAGAAGTACAAGAAAACAGGTCTCTGCTCCTGTGCTATTATGCTAAACTGTCACAAAATTCATAATTCAACCTGAAGATACTCAAGAATATGGAATCAAAATATTGTCCATGGCCCTTGAAACATGTGTTTATCACTAAGGATGCAAGTGAAGGATGCCACCTCTTGAACCATGGTTGGACAGATACACGACTACGCACCTCATAGCCACAACACTGTAGTGTCTTCTCTGTCTTTCAGACCTGGATTTAACAAGAATATATTTGGATTTAAGAGAACTGTAACTCACCACAAAAACACAGGGTGTGCATTCCCAGTTATTTAGATCATGCACATCCGTATCCATTCCTTTTCATCCTGCTATCTTTAAAGTCTTTCCTGACTCCCCTAACTCTGTGGACATGATGGAAAGCACCTGGCCCCAGTTATAGCATCTGCCTTCTCACCTTATAACTTGACTGACCTTCACATTCCTGAGTCTCCCACTGCCTCTAGTGCCCTTGACTGCTTTGCCCCTAATCTTACGATGCTTTTCCCCAATACTATGTACTTTCCATGGGGATAGGCTTAAACACCCTATTGGTATTCCTGTTTGTTGTGCTTTTAGCACTCCTTGAAGAACACTACCAACACACCAGAATTACCTATTATCAGCTTTTAAGCCTTCATGCACTTGTATTTCAGTGTAGTGTTTATCAAGTATTTATTGACTGTAACCTGGTTTATTGTGAACTGCACTTGGTTTTCCCTAGAACAAACTAAAATCAGCAAAACAGGAGTGAGGAGAGCTAAGCTGGGATGTTCAAGCATCTCATGCCAATGACTGTTGCTTCCCATGAAAACCCACATAACATCATAATCAGAGTCTGCAGGTGAAGCAGTGTAAGACCAATGGCACTAGAATAAAAGCTTGGGAATGCAAGGAAAACTGCCTGTGTGGCTTCAGGCAGCTTGAGTGGAAGGTTGCAGAGCTGCAAATAGCAGACCTGTAACATTACAGATCCTGAAGCACTAAGGCACCTCAGGCACCATGCAACTTCATTTTCTGTTTACCTTCTTCATCCCACATGTGACTTCACAGTCATCTGCCATGCCATCTCTCTTCAGTCAGAAAAATACAGTTAGTCATTCTGCATGCAGAGTCTGTCAGGTATCTGTGATCATCCTCATCATGTTCTCAGTGCTATTTTCAACGCTACTATAAACTTTTGAGAGCATTGCACAGAAATTATAGACAATCTTCAAGACATGATGTGTGAAAGTATTATAGAGTGGTCTGGTGATGTTTTCTGTTTTGTTCTTCCTTGCCTAAATAATTCCTAATGTTCTATTTGGGGTTTTTTTCACTGGAATGGAGTAATGCGATAACCTTCTAATTTTTATAACCACTGAAACTTGTTCACAGTGAGCAGAATCAGCCAAATAGTTGTAATGCACCTTGAGTCTTCGTGTTTTGAAGCTTTTCTGTGTAAATTATGCCAACTGAAGCTGGATCACCACATGAACATGGGCAATTTGAAGGATAAAAATCTATATTTATCCAGACATGCAAAAGACAAAGAATGTTTATTCAAATGAATTAGACAAAGGATATTTTACATGTGTTGAGAGACATAGTCACAATTTTGTAGTCATTTGATCTGGTAGGGGAGAGAACTTGTCAGGGTTTAGAATTCCTAAGGTTAATATTTTTCTTTCAATAAATTTCCTAAAAACATAGGTTTCTCTTCCAAAGTATGCAGAAGTGTTATCACATTGCAAGCAACCAATCTTATGGGCAATTAATTTAGAGTCAATCAGGAAAAATATTTTCAAGTGAATATTCATTATTGAAGCTTTTTTTTGAATCACTGATAAACTAAACAAAGGTACTGAAACAATGCTTCTATGTGTCTATAAAGGGAATAAATAGTCTGTTCATCACATGTGAATGGTGTTGATTCTTCTTGGGCTACCACTTCTGATGTGGTAGGTAAAGAACTATGGAAAAAATTAATCCGTTCCTGCTTGAGTGTGGAAAATCACAGCATTAGCAGCATTAGCCCAGTGCTAAGGGATTTCACTTACCAAAAACCACTGGGGACCTGATCCGAAGGTCTGGCTCCCAGGCACTTCAGGGATTTGAATCTGCTTCTCAATGTGCTGTGAAACTCATTTGCATGTAAATTCCCATTGTAAAAAAATGTATTATTCTTCCTGTGCAGCTGAGATGGAGTAGAATGGGTCAATGAGAAGAAAGAAAAATATTTCAGCCTTTTGAAGGCTTTGAGGTGACCCTCCATCACCTCCTGCCCTGCTTCACTCACACCAGCATCTTGGAGGCCAAGGTGACCCTTCGCCTGAGGGTCGGTTTCTCATGGCAGGCAGCAGCGCAACGAGGGGGAACAGAGCACGAAAGCTCTGAAGCCCCATACCCTGCCCCGACATGGCAAATAGTCCTCTGTTTAGCATGCCAGCTGTTTGCCTGCTTAGATATTATCTGCTTAAATAATAACCTGGTTTTCCTAAAAATTGAGCTAAAATCTATTTAAAACTTCTTCACAATGTAAAATCCAGACAGGTAATTCAGTTCCTCAGACTTGTAAAGTTCATCTCTAATTATATAAAATTAATTCAGGCAGGGCAGAGACCTTAAATCTCTCATTTGCTGAAAAATGTAGTTCATGGAATATGTGAATTCAGACAAATGTAACAAATGGAGTTTTGTCAGTAGAAAAGCAGTTGTTCCTTAAGTTGCAACACCTTGTTTTGACATATTTTAATAACAAATTTCATCTTTTTTTTTATTTTGAGACTTTTTCCTTCTAACCTAGCAGAGCCTGGGTGGACAAGGATGCTTTCTAGAGATGCTATTCTTTTCCATTAACTATGTGTGATTGACCCATTGCAGCTCTCTCTTTAGATGGCTCCCTCAGGTGACTTATACTAGTTAGCATGATCTTGTTACTCCTGTTCTTCAGAGACAAAACTGAAGAAAATCACAAAGTCCTTTGGAAAAGAAATAAGCAAAAAATCAGTTCAGTTAATAGTGTAGCAAATGGGAATTATCTGGAGGATTTTGGAAGATGTAAGATGGAATTTCTGGGGCACATAACAACATCTGTATTCACGCTGAAAAAAACCCAGCCTATTCTAGCTCTTAGATGAACTGAATAAACACAGAGAGGCCATGGAATTTCCATCCTTGGATGGAAAATATTAAAGTATCAAATGAATTAAGCCCTCATCAAACTTACCTGAGGCTGAAGATAGCTCTGTTGTGATTCCAGCATGGGATGAGATGATAGCCTGAGATTTTACCAATTCAAGCTATTCTATGAGTGTGCTTTTCAAAACAGTTCCACACTATTGTAGAAATTAAAAGGAAACATTCATACAGAAGAAAACTCCCTTTTTCCTCTCATCCTGCAGTCTTTTAAGATGTACTTGTGCAAAGCTAACTTCATTGGTGAGCACTATTCCAGGTCAGGACCAAACTGTCCCTGCTCCTTTAAATGGCATACCAAGTAGGAACATCAGCTCTGAGACTGGCTGTGACTGAGAAACATCTGTCCTTTTCCTAAGCAAAGTACTTACTGCCCTTCTGCTTCCTTGTCAAAGAAACTTTCTCTTGAGCAAAAAGGGAAAAACTTCCCATTGAAAACTTCCAAGGCACCTAGGAGCCTTCAAAAAACAGACAACTGCTCCTAAAAGACTGAACATTATATCTGTTTGTTTGCTCATTTTCATCATGTGATACAAAGTTGATGGAGATCTCAAGCCTGGTATTCATAAAGGCAACTAAGTTTAAATACAGAAGCATTAGAAGAGAAATAAGTACTCAGCCCTACATCCAGGAAAGCCTTCTAGCTACCAGATAGATCAGAAGCTGTAATGAATCTGGAACATCACATTTAAATTAAATCACACATTAATAATGTATATGTTCAGATATTTCTTTATGCAGTTGCAGATAGCAGAGAAATGAAGCAAAGGACTGTGTGAGGGAACCTACTATTCAGTGGAGATAGCTGATGGGATAGTCCTCCAAGGCACTATGGAATCATGGTGAACATGAGCCAGCAGTGTGCCCAGGTGGCCAAGAAGGCCAGTGGTATCCTGGCTCGTATCAGAAATACCATGACCAGCAGGACCAGAGCAGTGATAGTCCCCCTGTACTTGGAATGAGTGAGGCCACACCTGGAGTACTGTGTTCAGTTTCGGGCCCACTACGAGAAGGATATTGAGGTGCAGGAGCATGTCCAGAGAAGAGCAATGGAGGATCTGGAGCACCTGTCTTATGAGGAGTGGCTGGTTTAGCCTAGAGAAAAGGAAGCTCAGGGGGGACCTTATTGCTCTCTGCAACTACCTGAAAGGAGGTTGTGGAAAGATAGGGGTCAACCTCTTCTCCCAGGCAACTAGTTGTAGGACAAGAGGAAATGGCCTCAAATTGCACTACATAAGGTTTGAGATGGATATTAGTAAAAATTTCGTCACTGAAAAGGTGGTTAGGTACTGGAGAAGGCTGCCCGTTGCTGACATTTTCCAACCTTAATGAATCTATGATAAATTATAAACTTGCTTTGAGTTACAGACACAAGGAATTTTATAACATTATAAGTACAGAACATTAGAAAATCAACTGGTCTAGCAATTTGTATCTGTTTTAACTCATGGCCATGAAAAATTCATACCTTACATCAACATCTAGAATATGCTATGAAAAATTTGTCACTGCTAATATAGTTGTATTTTGCAAATACTATTTGGAATATTGGTCTCCAAAAGGGAGAACATCTTATACTGGTTCTGGTAATGATTGTGAGAGTAGTGGGTGATATATTTCTAGACTTTGCTGAATCATTGACAAATTCACTTTTAATACCTAACATAAGGACACTCATCAATAATCAGAGAAATTCCTTGAATTTGGAGAAAACAGGACAACATCATTGGAATTTTCTCATTAAATTTGTCAGAGCTGTTCACCTGCTGACTTTGTGAGTCGCCTGAAAAAATCACTTTATTTCTTAGAATATACTCCAATGTGGTATAACTGTGTATATTTTCCCACTTGTGTGTCATCACTATACCACCACTACACTGACACACAAAATCAATCCAAAACCAAATCCAAAGACAATAACTTCTTTATTCATTATCATGAACTCATTCTTCTCCCATGCAGGCAGTCCCAAGATGCCAACACAGTCTTCTCTAGTACACAAAAAGGTCCATGGCAGAAATGCTAACCTTAAGATCATCCGGTATCTTCTCTGTAATCCGCTGCCACATTCGTAATTTATCTTCCAATTTCTACAGAAAAATCCTCTTTCATCAGGTAAGTCTGGTTTTCCCCAGAGAAAATAACATCCTATATGTTGAATAAATGGGGGAGGGGATTAAAAAAATATAAAAATTATATAAAAAAATGAAAAAGATAAGTAATATTTTTAAAAAGTGATGTATGCACCTGAAGTTCATTTCCTGGTTTAGGCAATTCTGTACAACTGAGTGCTTGCAGTAGTCATAACATGATTTTCACTGATTTGAGTTGTGGAGATGACCATGTGTGGATATACAACAGGGAGACAGGATGAGGGTATTCCCTTCTGCTTCTATTACCTGACCTGGTTGTTCACCCCTAAGACTGAAATCTTAATTCAGCCTCTTCTTAGTATTTTCATGTCAGTCTTTCAAATCCTGACAATGTACTCGTTCCTGAAGAATCTTACCTCATTCAATGCACTGAATGCAACCCTCTCCTGGGAAATGCTTTCTTCCTTTTATGAAGTACTGTAAAATGAATGTATATAGTACAAAATTTAAAGCACAAAAGGTGTAAAATCATGCAGAAAGAGATCATTGACCCAGCAGCTTTGCAGCCTGTCACTTAACATAATCATGAACAAGCAATTAATTCACAGGTACTATGACCATACACATCTGAAAAACTGTCACCCAGAGAAACTGTGAACAACCCACCACGGAGTACCTTCAAATCTGACCATAAAGGCTTGATATCCGTGAAGTAGCTTTAAACTGTCCCAACAGAGAAGAGAGTTTCACTTGGTTTTCTAGCAGACAGAAGTACTAAGATACATCATAAAAACAGAACATAAATGTCTCTAAAATCTAGACTTCCCGGTGCTGAAAAGGTGGCATTACATTTTGGATTACGCTTGCTTGCTTTGGCTCAAAATAAAATTGCTTCATATCTCTTTATACCAAGCTAGAAGTTTTACTTTGTGTCTTTCTTTTACTTAATTTTAAATTGTGGATCAAATTCTTGGCTTATACATGAGCATAAAAATGCATATCCAAGGGCAGAATTAGTCCATGCAATATCAAAGTAATGTGCACTTCTGGTTGAACACTTTTTTTAGATTCTGACATGGAGACATGCAGTAGCAGTTTGCAGCAAAATTTAAAAGAAGGAAAATTGACTCACCCCCATTTTTTACAAATGAGACCTAAGCACTGAGTCAAATAAGAATATATAAGTTTAGGAGAACACTGACTTGAGTGTTTATTCTGTGTCAGTTGAGTGTTTATTCTGTGTGAGTTGAGTGTTTATTCTATGTCAGTCATTCCTGATTTGGATTCAGTATGAATTCTAGCCATGACACCAGAATAATTATGTAATTTTTTAAAATGCTATTCATGCTACAAAGAAGCAATGTGTCTGTAAATAGACCAAGGATTTAGTGTTAACAAACAACGAAGTTTTGTGTTAACAAACAACGACGTTTTATTTCCATAAAGGTCTGGAAGAATGAAGTTAGCACAATAACTAATTTGCATAGAAATTGGGAAACTTTACTACAGGGCAGGGAAAATTAGCTATAAAAAGGCACCCCCGTGAAGCCCAGTTGGGGCTTCAAGGACACTGGACACCCCATCAGCTGGATCAACATTGGAGCCAGATCTGGTGATCTTTCTTTCTCTCCTTCTTCCTTTCTTTCTCTCTCTCTGTCTTTAATCTCTCTCTTCTCTTTCACTCCTTATTTACCTTATTCAAAATCCACTGTAGTTTGTTTATGATAGAAGATAAGAAACTAACTTACGCCAATTTCCATGCCAAGTGTGTAATTTGCTAATAAAACTTGGTCATTTTTTGAGGACCCTCTGACTTCTGTGGTTCCTTTTCAATCACAGACACCTATGAATCCTGGGTGCTCCCTACCCATTAGGGGTGGGATGCCACACCTATAAAACAATTTTTAATACACACAAGAAAAGTCTCATAAAATTCTGAAATAAATAAAATATAGTGACCTTGAAACATGCTCATTTTCATCAAGTGTCAGGAGTAGTTCACTTTGTTCTTCATCTGAATTCGTCTAACAGTTCAAGAAAGTTTTGGTGCCTTAGGTCACCAAATGAAATTCTTGGCCATCACCCTGTAAAACTAAAGATTGACAATATAATTTCTAACTTTTTTGCACTTTCTGGCTTTCTAAAATCAAATGCCCTTAACTGATAATTAAGTAAATGTAGTTTTTTCCTTATCTAATCAATGGCACACTAAAACAGGCATTTTAAGAAAATAAAATTATGAAAGCTTGTCATAAGCCCTGCCAGTTAGGAAAGCTATGAAACAGCTTTCATTCCTATATCACATCTGCATTTGCTAAGGTTTTACTGTTCAGAAGCTCTTTCTGCTCTTTTTTCATTGTTATTTCGTGTTATTGAAGTATTCATCACCAAAATTCAAATTAGCTCATCAAGTTAAAGTTGATTTATTCATCTAAAAATCACCAGGACTGGTCATCCCTCTCTGACAGTATCTGAGAAAGACTGTTATACATGCATCTAAACCAAGAGACAGCATGTCCATTTTAGGTGTGGCAAGGAGGCAGGATTAGTGCTAACCTAGCTTTGACCACAGGTGCAGATGTAGCTCTAGCAGCTTTCTCTGAGCTCTCAGACATCACCACCCCCAGCCACAAGACTAGCCACCCTATGAAAGTATCCCTGAGGGTGTCTGACAGGGAGATCACCTGCAGGTCACATTAATTTGGAACTACTCTACTTTATGGAAACCTACTTCAGGAGCAGGTAGTAATAGCCAGGCTATGTCTGAATGAGAGGATCATCTAATTTGAACCACATAGTCCACTAAGGATACTCATTTTCTGTCATTATGCAAACTGCCAGAGAGAGCCAGGGTATTCTGCATTTCACAGGCTTAGAGGGGAAAAAAGGATCAGGTGGATCTTTCTGAAAGAGATGTAAGATGTTATCTTTATTAGCATATATTCTGACTGAGAAAAAAGTCATATCCAGGAGAGCACATGTGCTCTAGCCTAAATGTATCTTAAGCCCAGTGAGCCTGTTGGGGCTTAAGCATGTAAAAGTAAACTACATTGCTTACAAAATTTCCAACAAAATATCAGAGTGGTACAAATGCGGTAGCAGGAACACGCACCTGGACAAGATGGAACATCAAATATTCACTCAAAGTGTGCTGCAGTAATCCATTTTGGAACAAAAAATACAAAGTATTTAGGATGTTACTGGATGTGAGCGTTGTTCCATTGCCATAGAAAATCAAATCCTTTATACTAAGGCGATTAAATATGTTTATTGATGGCTGGTTGTATTGAAAATGCTTGCCTTAGAATCAATGAAGCTTATGTTGCTATATTCCGTGTTGGGTGTAACCAAATTATTCACATTTGTTTATGTAAAATACTCTGATAGTTTTCCTGGCCATAACATGATTTCCTAAAAATAACCTGTTCATTGAAGTCCTATCAAAATACTGGGGAAAAATGTTGTCAGTACTGATCAGAGACCCAAGCATAGAAACCAGTTGTAGAGATCCTGATAGCATCTCCTTAAATATATTGTCATATGATACTTTTTCCTGTCTTGATAGCACCTAGATCAGGACCCTGATGCTCACAGAAAGCATGTAGGTGCTCAAAAAAGTCTTGAAAAAGCACTCCCCTGGAGTGTTCAATCAAACATAGAAGGCATAATTTACTGGAATTACCAACCTCATAAAATTGGAAACGTGTTTTCTCCTTGTGCTGTGTTGTTCTAATCCTTACACAAAAATTCTCAAGTTAATGCCAAAGATTCATATTTCCACAGAGATGCTACTGTGTATTAACTGTAACTACATGCAATGCATAAGTTCTGCTGTATAGAGAGAATATAGGTTCATAAAGAAAGGTTGATTTTATTTGGCTTTTGTGAAGGACGGCAAGATTTCTACACTACAGATAAATAATTCTAACATACTTCAGACTGTGTGCCTGCAGTGTTGGGATCAGAGCAATCTTTATCCCAAGTTTGTATCACAAGTCGCCATAAAATCTATAGATTTGGGACATAACGTATTGGCAAACTGAGTGGTAACAGAGTTTGCAGTTTGCGAACTCAAATTGCACAGTTGTTAGACTGTGCAATTTGAAAATACATTGATATCTTTTGAGCCTGGAGAATAATTCATTCTTTAGTAACTAAATTAACTCAATAAACTAAAACCAGTTTGTTCTCCCTGGCAGAGACCAGAGCTCAAGGATGGATGAGAAAGCAGAGGGCACACAACACTTCCTATAGGTAGAATCTCCCTGGAAATGTTCCTGACTGTTGCAAGATGCCTACACAGGTTTTAGCAACGGTGATACACATCTTCTCTATGATTGTCCTTTTCTTTGAGAACATTGTAGGATAAATGGCTATATATGTGTACATTTTGCTTGCATTTCTGGGCAAATTGATTTCTTTCCTTATTGATGACTCATGAAACCTAAACATAATCTGCTTTTATTAATGACCCTCATATTTCTATCTGCTCCCATTACTTCTACTGCTGATCATTTCAGGAAATGAGCAACAGAAATCTCAATAAGCAGCCTAAGACTCTTTAGCCAAGTCCTGAGGTTTCCAAGAACTCTATTTTCTTGAAGTCTCATCTCAACAATACTTGGAAAAGCTCCTTACAGACCTCCTCATCTAAGGCTATCTAAAATTTCTCACATTTCTACTTTACAAAGCAAACTGTCTTACATTTAAACAGTTTTCAAAAAGGGTGTCTAACTCAGGAGCTCAAGTCACACTTTGGAAAAAACTGTCTAAGTGCTTTTATTCATGTCTGAAAGGAAGATTTAGATTTCTAACTCACTTAAGGTTTTTTAAAAAATATCTGTCATCCATCTGAAACTAATTTACCCTATGCTTTGTAACTCTTTAGGCATTCATTCCAAGATGTCATCACTCTGTTGTTAGTTTTAAAAATAACTCCATGTACAAATTTTCTGTGCTCTTAAAATTTTTCTTTCCAGTTTTGAAATAAGCGATTTGTCAGTGCTTCTTTTCTGTCTTTCCCTTTCCGTGGCTAAAACTTCAACAGGAAGGATAGAAGGGATTCAGCTTGTTTGGGTGTTTTTTAATGCACATGCATTTACATCATAAAAAATATTTGCACTGTGTGGTTTAGATGCCTCTATCTTCATGCCTAATAGTAACACAGAAATTTCTGCACTTCGAGAAACACCTTTCAGTTTTTCTTTAGGATCAGGGAGAGGGGTCAAGTGCCATGGAAGCACTTTCTGCATGTGTCCCAAAATCATTGCAAAGTCTACTATTGCCAGCAGAAGCAACAGCATCAATAGTCCTCCCCTTGTGGGTGACAATGGAAAAGAAAAACATGCTGTAGTCCGCTCACCAGCAGTGTCATTATCTTCAAACTGGTTGGCACCTCTTTAGCAAGTAGGAAGCAGGATGTGCTGCTTGGGTGTACAGGGCTCATTCCTAGCAGAGGTTTGGCATAGTCCACTGACAGGCATTGGTGATGCTTTACATTCTGCTTTTCAACATCCATCAGTAGCAAAAAATACTGGCCTCAGCCAGTATTTCTCCCCTTTTATTGACAAAATGGGTCTCTACCACATATTCACATTGATTTACCAGTGCAAAATGATGGTTCAAAGGGATCTCCCAATTTTATAGTTTACCATGTAGGCCAGAATAGTTTCAGGACAAGATCTCTCTTTCACAGCATGAAGTAGGGCCATTGGGAACCAGGTCTCAGCCCTCTCTCCAAAACAGGCTGAGCTTAAACAGTGTGAGGTAGTTACTGAAGACATAACAAGTGCAGAAATAACAGAGTTGACATCTAAATTTTACCTGAAATGTTTGTCCAGTAGATAACAGTTGTCTCATGAATACTGCAACTATGGAGACCACTGCTATTTAAAACATTTTGAAACCTAATGCAAGGCATCCTAGGTAAATAGTACGCAGTTATCCATGTATTGGAAAAGTTTGGTTCTGCTTCAGCTGCATAATCTTAGAGCAGTCTCACTGCACTTGCAAATTAACAGTCCAAAGCTTAGCCTCAAGTGCAAAGCTCCATTTCTTTTAAAGGAACAAAGAAAAATTACTACATGTATATGTTGGATATACTATAAATCACTGTGTCACTGTTTTCACCCTTATCACCCAATGTACAGATGTTCTTCTACTTTCCATCTCCATTTTATCTCAAAAACCACCTGAAGAGATGCTGAAGAGCTGTCTGTCCACCAGAAGAGTTTTCATGGTTTATAGAGGGATGATTGAATGTAAACATTTGGGGATAAGAGAAAGAAAGCACTTAAACACGCATTCAAATCTCAACAAATAAGTCCTTAGTGCAAAATGTTTTTGAGAGTATCATACAAGTAATTCCATCCTTATATGTTTTAGACAAACAGTGATGGGCAAATTGAACAGAATAGTGATTTCCTATAATATTTTGCTCTATGATGCACTACTAACTTTTCAATTATCATTAAACTGCTCTGTAATTAGATTTCAAATATATATTAACTTTTACCATGAAAATTATGAGATAATTGCAATTTCATTAGGCTCCACACTCCACATTCCAACATACACTAAACTGGTTCAGAAAATTATTTTCATAGAGTTAAGAATACACATTTTTCTTAGATCCCAAAGCAGGTAGTTTAAAAATAGATATGACAGACTGAGAGAAGGACACGGAATGAGAATTTCTTCAACAAAAATCCCTTATCCACTTCTGACAAGCCTTTTCTCATGAGTTGAAAACCTACTTGCTATATGGATACTGCCAGTGCCGGAGTGACAACATAACTGAAAATTGAGTAAGAAAGACAAGTCATTTGAGGGCAGCACTGGGGGGAATAGCTGGTCTCCTCAGACCTCAGTGGTGTCTCACCCCATCGGTGCCAGCATGCCTTTCTGTCTGTTACAGATCACTTTTACAAACAGGGAAAAAGCGCAGCAGGGACTAATTTGTTCATGTGCTTAGGCAGCACTTTTTTTTTATTATGTCAGCTTAGGGTGGAAGGATTGCGGTCCAAGCATGTGCCTGGAAGAACATAAGGATTCTGCTGTTGCATCTGATCTATGGAGTTACTGGGTGCTGACTGTGGCAAATGTGTCAGGTCCCCTCATCACTCACCCCTGCAGGGGCACAGGTGGTTAGTTTCCTTATGTCTCTTTTCAGTGACTGCTCCAACTTGCTCTGACTTTTTCACACCTTCTTGTTCCCTGAACCACTTTGCATATTCTCACTTTCATTTCCTTCAGCTTCTTTCTGAAGCTCTCTTCTCGCTTTTCTTTTCCATCCTTTCTTCCCCACAGGCACTTCCCTATCTGCCTTGCATTTCTGTGTCTCTCTTCTTGCCTCTTTCTCTTGACACCCACCAATTCTTCTATGCTGTCCTTCCCATTTTCTTGGTTTTTATTCCCTTACCTTTGGGGGCATGCCACTGTGGTGGATGTAAGACTTTGTAGTGGAGAGTTCTCCATGGAGAAACTACTTTTCATCCTTAGCTGTTAAAGTCATTCCGGCTCCCACTGACAACACAGTGACTATTCTTTCCAAACACTGTCAGTTATACTTTACATCATGTAAGTTTTGGACACAACTGGCCAGAGATGCCTATGATCAAAGTGTCACACTGCAGACCACAGGTATGTGTCTGAGCCTCCCTTCAATCTCTACCTACATCCTCGACTGGCCAAAGTTAGCACACAGCAGCAAAGCTGGAGATCTGGTCTCGCAGGTGTCTCTACTGAAGACTCAGGGGTCTCCTTTGAAACATGGCCACTCTTGAGTAGAGGACACTGCATACTTCTCCTAAATTCAGGAGCACTGAGTTCTTTTTGACCCCTACTCTTGGCAGCAGAATGTGCTGAGGACAACTACTGCAGTCAGATATGCAGAAAAGTAAGGTCATAAAAACACACAGTACACATTTAAGCTTCTTTCAACCCCTTTGGCAATGGAAATAATTGTCCTGACAGAGGACGTCAACTAATCCCTACAGGCCACAGCTGGAGGACTGCCAGGTTCCTGCACCAAGGAAAGGAGAACTGCAGAAGCTGTAATAGCCTGAATAAGCCTGAAAAAAAATAAATCAAGAGAACCTTTGCTGTTGCAGGGAAAGTACTTATTGTAATAATAGTAATAATAATAGTTACTGATCCTGAATGACTTCTGAGAATACCTTCATGATAACCTACAGGAGAAAACAAATGCACCCTGTGAAAACATGATGGAGAAACCTTGAAATAAAAATGTATGGAAATGCTTTGTTGTTTATTTATTTCTTTTGTTTTCTTTTGACATTCCAGTCACATGTTTTCTGAATGAACAACCAGTTCCCAAGATCCACCAATGACAATGTTCCCAAGTCATCCTAGAAATTAGGCAATACACAAACAGCAGATTTCTCTAAAAATGAGTATTTTGCTCTTCATGTCAAAGCTAACATAATTCTGCTTATTCTGGTAATAAGCATTTTTTCCCTTTACTATCTCAAATATCAAAAAATAATTCATTGACCATGGGTGACAATGGCACTGAAGATCAATTATTCAGACCAGGGGTCACTGGTTTTATCTATAGACTAGAAAAGTAGGGACAGTTTATAATTTATTTTAACATTTAAAAATGCAGTATTATTCTGAACATGGTGCTGCTCTACTCAATCTTTGATAAAGTCTTCAAAAAATCAGAGTATCTATAGAAAGTTTCAGTACTGTGAGAGCAAATACATTTGCTCAGATCATGAGAGCCTTAAAATTCACTGCAAGATTAATATGGAATTTTAACATAAGTTAGCTCTATTGAAAGTGTTCCACCTCCATTTTGTGCCAAGCCTGGCATCTGTGCCAGGCTTTGCCTGTTAAACCCAGCTGTGTCTTCCCTGGACATGTCTTAATGCAAGTTCTGTTCAAAGAGATATTAATCAGACTGGCTAGACTGCTGGGACTTAATGTTTCCAGTAGCTACTTTTTTATCTAGCCTTATAAACTTTATATTGAGATATAAATTAAGACTTCAAGTGCTCCTATTTGCTTCTTTGACTCCTTGCCTGAGGCTCCCTTTAATTCTAAGCTGTCTGTTGAGCTATACAGATGATGCATGCAAGAATGCCATCAGCTTTGATGTGATGTTTATTTCTCCCTGTTAATGAAAAGATTTCCCATTTTTTATGCATATTTCTGGTAGTTTAAGAAAATGCCATCTCTATATTGCTTTAAGGTTCACTATGATGGAAAGGCTTTTTATTAAAACAATATTTTTCTCCGGTTTCAAGATTGGCACTTGCATCCTCTCACTCTGACAGTTTACATTATTTCTCTGCATAATAGGATTGAAGCAGTGGAAGATTAACAGGAGGCAATCTAATTTAATGGTTGCAATTATAGTTGATGAAGGAATGTGTTAATCAGGAAAAATATAACTCTGATGACTTCCTATGTGGAAAAATACCCAGAAAATAAGGAAAAAAATGAAGATGAGAAACCTGTGCAGGGTGAGCTTGCTCATCTGTATATCCACTTTGCTCTAGAATCATATTTTAATATGGATATTCTGTCATAAAATTGAATTCTATAGTACATAGGCTGTGTCATCCTGATGGTAGAAAATATGGAGGAGTTACTCGGTCTTCAGTAACACCTGAATAGGTACTGATGGAAAAAAACCCCACTTTGCTTACTCAATCACCTCTTTAGGCAGAGCTCATGCCTGCATAGAAGAAATGATGTGTGGGACCACTTCTCCATCTCAGCTGCTCTTTGACCCTACAAGTGTATGTAAGTACATAACAACCTGAGAAAACTGTACCAGGATATTTTTGGCCATTATTTTCAAAATAGATATAAACTGCCATCTGCCTGATGCTCTAAAATGTAACGTAGCATGAAACAGAGTATTGTAACCTTACAAACCTGGGCACTAAAAAAGTTCAGGGAACAGCTGACCCTCTTCCTTTCTTGGAAGTGATTGATGCATTTCCATAAGACAATGTATATGGCATTATTTAGTAATTAGCAACATGATATGGTAGAAAATTTACAGAAATGCAGTAATTGAATCAAATAGATTTTGATATGTACAGAACACACTTCCTCATTTTTGTCTCGTATTTCAGGCATGAGGGAGCAGGGACTGCCCTGGATCAAAGGATGACCCTGCCTTCCCAGATGTCCTGATTATCCCCAGCCATTTTTTCCATGCATCCAATCATGCAACACAATGGTACTGCTTCTGCATTCCCCACCTTGGACAGCAAAGGTCTTGGTTCTTGCAAAGACTCTTGCAAACGTCTCAATAGGCCACTGCCTGGTGAGCCAGCTGCTGCTGGCCTCATGCAGTACAGCAACCTTCTTCTCCCAGGGCTGTGAATATGAGTGATTCTCAATTATAAAGCAAAACCCATTACTTTAGATCAGTCTGCTCCCCCTGGAAAAAATAAAAAACAACCAAAAAAAAAAAAAAAAAACCCCAACCCCCCCCCCCCCAAAAAAACCAACCCAAGTCTTCATTCTGCATTCAGATATATTTCTACAAAGTCAATCTGGCAAAAAATTAATTTCTATCTCAAGGGAAATTTCAGTGAGAGACATAAGAAACAGAGGAACATAAACAGTACACAAAATTAACACCTTACATAAATATTTTTAGAGAATTGATTTTATGACTATAAAAACATACTCTCTGTTACGAATAGTCAGCTTCAAACCTTTAGTGATGTGTAAGTCTATTGAGCTCTTTCACCAGTTAGTGAACCTCAATCTTAGCAAGCAGGAAGATCATCCCTTCCCATTACTACTCCCACTTTCAGAAGCAATATTGTGTAGACCACAGGTATCCCCCATTTGCCATGCTGTGGTTTAAAGGGTTAATCAGGGAATGCAGTAAGCATGAGAACATTTCTGTGGCATGGTATCCTCTCTCTGCCAACCATGCAGAGTAGTGAGCCCGTAGGATTGCTAATGAGAAGTGTGCCAGAAGAAGAACAAAATGGACCCAAAGCATAGTTCCTGTGTAGAAATTAATCCACCCTACCCTTCTTTAGCACTTTAGCTGAGAAATGTCACTGTCCCTCAGCAGCAGAGTCCTGAGGACCAGAATTAACTTTCACCACCACTTTGTGCTGGCACTATATATCTTTCTGGCAAAATTTCAGAAGCATCTTCTTGTTGTTGTTGTTAATCTTTTGAAGGAAATGGAACTAATGGTCTTAATGCTATAGACACTAAAGAACTACTAATTTTAAAAGTGCTGAGTACCCTTTGAGGCAGAACTTTGGTTCTTTATTGCTTGTAATACTACAGAAATTTTTCTATCAGTTGGAGAAGCTGAACAAGGGCTTGTGTTTCAAGTGACCAACCACCTATTAAAAACAGACAAATCTCACTGAAATGTTTACAGATAGCAGATTTATATTCAGTGATTTAGTCATTGTTTTGTGAGCAGTTCTGAATAGCAACTGTCTTTGTATGCTTCATGGTCCATTCACAAACAAACAAGTTAAATACAGTGGAAAATATATTCATAGCAGGTAACTGCTGAAACTCCCATGCTTCCTAGTTTTAAACCCGATCATCTTACTGTTTCATGGAAGGGAAATCCTTGTACATAAGTAAGACTTCAATAGGTGTGATTTTGCATTATCAAAATGTTGCAGCATTTTTTTTCCAATTTGCAATTCGATTCTCCCAGAAGGCATGATCTTCTGAACTCAGGCATTTCTGGAAGCAACAAGTTATCTCATTACTTCTGGCGTAGGGCTAGTTTCTGTACCTAGGGGAAAAAAACCCAACAAACAAACAAACCAAACTTAATTTCTAAACTTAGGCATAGAAATAAATAAGCAATAAAGTAGAATCTGAGGCAAGATTTCCTTTGGCCTTTGGGTTTTGAAACAAGTATAATCATTAGCCTTTTCTCACAGGTGCAACACGTACATGTAATTTATTATCGCTGGTGGGCAATCCATCATGTTCCTATCTGTCCTCCTCCCTTGAGGTCCTCTCATTTTAAAATGTCCTCCCAGCACTCCCTCTTCTGTGCTTGACTCAATCTTCTGCATTTGCTTAACATTTTTTTTCTAAGCTAAGATCTTAATTGTTAAAATTGACTCTTAGAGCAGTTAATGCCATGGCTCCTTAGTGTTTGAAATATTTGTTGTGCCTTCAGGATATCTCATGGAAAAGCAGACTTTGAAAATCTACTGTAATATAGGAGCCTTTTCCCCCTGTTCTCCTAGGAAAACAGTAATTGTCCTTTCCAATTGGTCTAGAAATGAAGCCGGAATACTAATTTATTAGAGTTACTGATCCATATTCATTCAAGATACAGCATAAATAGCAAAAGAATTCATTCAAAAATGAATTTTGATTTCAAGCTTGGTTAGGGAACTGACATTTAAGAAAAGATGTGCTGTGCAATCCCTATTTTTCACCCATGGAATATGTTTCATTTAAACCCATAATATAGAAGAATAAGTCAACAGACTGTTGCACTTCTGAGCAACTTTATATTTGGGAATTATTGATATATTATCAGAAAAAGGAGAAAAAAATACTCTGTTTTGAAAAAAAATAAGGTAGCAAATTGGTTACAGAAACCAAAGTTCACCTCTTACACCTTTCAGACCCACAGAGATAAAAAACAACTTGGATATAACTTGCAAGTTGAAAGATAGTGGCAGATTGTAACATGAGTAATGACTTTGAAAAAAAAAAAAGAAAGTAAAGAAGCAAACGGAATAAATTAATCATAGAACGTTAAGGGATTGGAATGGACCTTAAAGATTGCCTAGTCTCAACCTCCCCTGTCATGGGCAGGGACACCTCTCACTAGACGAGGTTTCTCAAGGGTTTATCCAACCCGGCTTTGAACACTGCCAGGGCTGGGACATCCACAACCTCCCTGAGCAATCTGTGCCAGTGTCTTTTGACCCTCACATTAAAAAACATCTTCTTAATATATAATCTAAATTTCCCCTCTTTCAATTTATACCCATTACTCCTTACCCTATCACTACAGTTTCTAACAAGGAGTCCCTCTTCAAATTCCTTGTAGGCCTCCTTCAGATACTGGAATGATGGAGAATATAAAAGTAAGGGGCCATTTGGAACATTAAAATGAGCTCACTGGAAACAGAAATGGAAAAAGCATTGAACTGGAACACTGAATGACAGAAATGGAAGAGGAAAGTGTGGAGGAAACCTCGGTGTACACATAACTGAAGTGCTTTAGGAAACACTTAAGCAGGAGGATATTAGCTGGCTAAACTCCGGAATTATTTTGAGTTACTAAGGAGAAACAGAAGAGGTGATTATAAAAAGGTTCAGCTTTCTGGATAATATTTAAATGTTTTCCAGTACTGGAATATACAGCAGGAAAACCTATTGCTGTTATGCTAAACACTACATAATAAGGGGAAACTTTTCAACAGCTAATGTGGATGGCAAGGGAAGGGGCTTAAGGTAGGAACAAAAACCTGTTCAAGAAGAGAAAGAGCTGTGTATTATACCAAGATGTGAGTTGTGCAATTAGAAGTGATCAAAAACCAACACAGCTTTCCACAGTTGTAGTTTATAGGGATGGGGCAGAGATGGGGAGGAAACAAAATATAAAATATTTTTTTTAAAAAAATAGGACCAAGTCCAAACCAGCTCCTTACATCTTGTTTGAGAAGTAGAACTAAAGCTGCTGTTTCTACCTCAGAAGCTCCTGACAGAGCTACTTCTGAGTCATCCTCATTGGAGCATTTTACCCCTATAAAAGCAACAGCAGAGCTGGAAATTTCCTACTTGGCCTTCTTGTCATCTAATCATGTCTTTTTCTCTCTTCATCCTGGCTGGCCACAACCATTTCCCAGGTTCCCCTGGGGCACCAGGCCTGATGGACCTAGACCAGGGTCATATAAGAACCAGCAAACAAGCACAGGTAGCAAATAACTTTGGTCAAACCAAATCCAGTTGAATTTTAAGATTTTTCTATATGTTAAGAGGAAGACACAGCAAGGAGGCAAAACCAGAACGGAGTTTTTTCTATTGAGGTAGTGTTTCTCTGGCAGAAATTCATAGGGTGATAATAATAAAGACATTAAGTTCAAGATATTTTATGCCATGTTTACAGTCACAGATTTAGGCTATTTAATTTGTAATTTGTTTAAATTTCCTACCTGTTAGCATATTATAAAATTTATAGACATTATGTAAAACAATACTGCCTCATAAAGGAGTGAGCCAAGAAAGAGGGACTGAAAAGGATCTTTATGGGCCTATTTTTTCTGACCACAAGAGCTGTGTTTTAAAGAGCATATAAGGACACAACAATTTTCCCTCATGGCTATCTCAGTTATCTTTGCACAGGGCTCCATGGTGTAATACACACCTGTCCTATGCGACCTCCTGTTTGTGCCAACCCAGACCACCCAGGGCTGTCAAAATTTATATCTCTTGACAGTTAGGCCTTTGGAAAAGCTGTTGAAGGAATGGCCTGAATGACACATTCCCTGGATATGGTAGTCAAAGAAATGTGGGTTTGGCCTGGTGTGGCAAAGAAAGAAACAGCTATCTGGAAAAGTCATTCTGTCTAGGAAAGGAGAATAAACTTTTGCTTTTAATTGACATCAGGGAGGTCCTTGCCCTGTTTTTGAGTGATTGAAGAGATTTGTTCTCCACTCTAAAATCTACAAAAAAAAAAAAAAACCACTCTCTTCCTGACAGACTTCCTAGGGGGATTTTTTTTGATCACTTTATGAAAAAATTTTGGAGCCCCTGTGGGAAGCACTGGGAAATGAAGAAAGATTAATGCTTCATTGCGGTTCTGGGTATCTGCAGGAGACATCTCTAAAATTACCTTGCCTTATGAATACTATCTTTAAATGCTGTGTTAGTAGCATTCACATCACCAGAGATCAGGAGCAATTTCATTCCTAGACCTCATTACGGATGATCAGGTACAGCAGAGTCTGAGACCCAGAAAAGAGAAAATGCATTGACAGCATCTAAAGCATCATGAACCAGCAACATGCTGGTTCAGTCAGTAGCACTAACTTCTGTACCCTTCCTACAGCAGGTCGGCCTCACTTTACATCTTTACACCTTCCCCTGCTGAGATCAGGGACATGGGGACCAGGGGACCTGCACCACCTCTTCATAACAGGAATTTTTTCTTCTTTCTGGAATTATCATAATGGACATTTAAAAACCTCAGGTATTAGTTAGCTCATTAGCACAGTTGAAGAGGCAAAGACTTTAGATAAGCTCTGTTAAATTTTCTTTCCTACAGCAAGTGTTCCCCCCTCACAGGGACCTTTGGGGTCGCAGCACCATGCTTGGAGGCAGTAACCTGAAAGACCAGGTCTTTGCAAGCAGTGTCGTGAAAAATTGAAATGCTGTTACTGCCACTATTGTGTACTAAGGCTGCTTCCAGTTTTCTGGGTTTTTTTGTTTTGTCATTCCTTTTCTTTTCCATAAAAAATTCCATGCAACCTGTTTATTCATCCTTAAAGTAAAATACAGGGAGCTGTCCAGCTGAGTAAGTACAATAACCCATTGGTGTAGACATTGTATATGAATCAGCCATCCCACAAATCTTTAGAAATGTTTCTTTTCTTGTTTGATCTCCTGGCTGAAGTCCTCTGTACATTTTCTGTTTTCTTTCATAGTGTTTAAGTGGTATTTTCAGAGCTTGGCTGGAATTGTCAAAATGGACATAAGAAACCTCAGATATTAATCAACTTATTAGCAACGCTGAAGAGGCAAAAGCCTTAGATAAGTTCTGTTGAACAATTTTTAACAAAATAAAATTTCCTATATGTTTAATACCTTAAATACATAAATGCCAAACCAGACCAGTTGAGAAGTTTGATTAATGCATCAGAAAACCTGACACATGTCTTTTGGTAGACTAGAGTAGACTAGAGTAGATTCTTTCAGTTGGAAGGGACCTACAACAATTATCTAGTCTACTTACCTGACCAAGGACTGACCAAGTTAAAGCATGTTGTTAAGGGCATTGTCCAAATGCCTCTGATACAGAGAGGTGTTGACCACCTGGAAGCCTATTTCAGTGTTTGACCACCCTTTTGGTAAAGAAATGTTTCCTAATGGCCAGTGAAAATTTCCAGTTCTGGTACCAAGGAGTATCCAGGAAAAAGACACATTTCTAATTACATCTTTTTTTTCCCCTCTTTTTACTTACATTACATAGTCTTCATGGCTGAGTGTACGTGGCCTATCACATTCACTTACAAAACTTTAACAATCTGTAGTAATATGTATGTAAAGAATAAACTGTATAGAAAAAGCTGAAAATGAGAAACCTAAACATTGCAGGTATTTTCCACAACTCTTGCCTCCAATTAATTATAGATATTACTTTTCTTGGGTTTCATTTTTGGATATTTTAAAAATTTTTTTCCATTTTTTTTCTTTTTTTTTAAATCAGGGACACTGAGGCCAATCCAAAATTGTGTTTGGTTCCACTCTGATCTCTGCTTTAATTATAATGTCCATCCTAAAGCTGTTTTAATCAGGGGCTATACTTTCCATATGAAATACTAGAAATTTTATGACACAGAAGAGCTATGGGATGCTATATTACTTGCATTTTGTTATTTATGTTAAGCATCCTGACCAAACAGTTGATAAAATTATGTAAAAAGAAAATAAAAAATAAACAGAAAAACCTTAAAAGAACATTTTCATAACCAAAAAAGGGGTTTGTTTTTATTTAATTTTAAACAAGACCAGCTTGCTAATTTTTCAAATGATTGTAATTTTCCAGCTTTTACCAAAAGAGTAAAATGGGAAAATATGAATTGATCTTTCTTCAAATTAAGGTTTTCACTGAAAATGTACTGTGTGTTTGTACTGAAGATGCGTAAATGTTGCTTATAATGGATAAAACTACAGGAGATATTTTAAAGCACTCTGCTGTCCTAACTAGTGAACACAGTGAAAGGATTTTCCAATAACTTCAATGCCTCCTGACCTGGGTCAATGCCAAGTACTTTAGAAATTCTAACTTTCACATTTTTCCCTTCAAATAATTAATGTTTATGACATCAGTTCTTATACCTCACCACAAGAAACAGCACTTCTGCTGCCTATTCAGCACAATGGCTTATTCAAATACATTTGAATTTATAATTTAGTTGAATACATTTTCAATTTGCTGCATCTCTGGGACTTATTGGATTTATTTTCCACATAAGCCATTGAATAGCGTGACATCCCCAGGCTTGAAAATATGCTTCTGCCTCTAAAATCTGATGAAATGCTACCACCAGTAGGCACATACTGTCTGGAACAATTGACTAACCTAAGTCAGTCAGCACATGAGCACTCTACCACACCTGAATTCTCTTTTGAAGTAATACCTGAGTTTTGGTGCTCTTGTTTATGCAACTTTCAAAGCAAGAATCTTCTGCTTATGTTAAAGTTCATGCAAATGCTCACAAGTTTTACTCTAGTCTAAAAAGAAACTAAAACACATTTTTCCAAACACAGAATGCTTTATATTTCCTTTAAAAATTGAAAACCAGTATCAAAATATATGTATTTTGCTGCCAAAAAGAAGTTTTTCAATGAAAACATGCTTCCAAACTAACAAGCTTTTTCTTAATCTCTCATGGAAGCAAAGTTTGTTTACTGACCATCTTTCTATTAAATTCCACCCAGAGGTCTACAGGTCACAATTTGAAACAACAGATGGGGCAGTGGACAGCAAGTGGAGTCCAGAGAGAAGACGTAATCTCCTGCAATGCAAAGTACATCTATGGCCCCCCCATGTCATATCCAGCATTTACCTTGGTACCTTACCACTCCTGATCTTATGTCTCAGAGTAACATGAGGTACCAGAAGTTCCAAAAATTCAGGGCAAAATAAGGCTTGTTCTTCAAGACAAGTCATGGAGGTTTCCGAACATTTTTGACACACCTTTTTTGCATATTATTTGATGTGCTATGTTTCCAGGATGAGATACAAGCATGTCCAGATTACATTGAGCAGTTAAAGAAAGCACTGGAATGTCTTTTCTTCAGTGATTCCTACTTGGTAGACGCTTTACAGAAATGTTTTATTTTTTCACACTCAGGTGGTAGAGAAAAAAACCAACAACTGAAGCTTTGTGACTGAGAATTAAAATATCATTTAACCACTCTCATAATAAAATAGCGACTTCACTGTTTTATCACTGAAGTGGTACCAACTCTGCTCAACCACTTGAAAAATACAGTTACTATTTTCTGATATTTTCTGGTCATTTGTTTTTCACATTAATATTAAGGACCTGGATGCATCTCTTTTTTTCCTTTTAATTAGCATATGAGCAATTATAGTTGAGAAATTAGAAAATTGGAAAGGATATTAAAAGTGTAAGTGGAAACAGACATATAAATATAAGAAAAACATGTTTTTTTCCAGGCAGAGCCCAGATTTTCAACAAAAGCCAACAAGTCCAGGCAATGTGGTTGCTATCGCTCCATTTCAAAGGACCAAGACTGTCACAGACCTGTGCTGATGTCCTATATCACCTGTTAGATGGAGCACAATCCACCATGCTGCAGTTAGTGTTGCTTCTAACAGCCCTAGGTGAAGAGATTTCCTGCCTACTTGATGCTTTCAGGGGAAGCTTTGCTTTGAAATGTCAGCCCCCTCTGCAAGAAACTCCATTCGCTAGAAGCACATTTTTGCCAGTCCTCCAGAAAAGAAAGGAGAAGTGAAAATGCCTGTATGTGCAAAGTTACAGAACAATCTAACTGACAGCCACTGCAAAGTAAATCTACAGTGATTAAAACATGCTGTCTATCAATCCCTTCAAGCCCCTGGTCTTTCTTATTACACTCTGGGAGCAGGCATAGGAAATGCTATACAAGATGAGAAAGGTAGATGACAGTCCCTTGGCATCACTTGTTTTATTCAGGCAGAGACACTGAAAGATTATTGTTACAGTAAGAGACTGAAAAACAAAATTTTGTGGCCATGTTTTTTAAATATTGAAGAAGATATGTTCTCTGCTTCTTAATTCTAAACAGGCTCATTCCTTCTGACCTTTTTCCTCTTTCCAGCTGCTGAGGCAAATGAAGTGTGTAAAGGATCTGATCGCCTTGGCCATATCTCAGATGTAATCTGCCCAAGGCTGCTGAATGTAAGCCATGTAGCAGAAAAAAGAAGCCAAATTATTGTTACAGGGCACAGCAGAATCTCTCCAGCTAGTAGGAAGGTACCTCTTCAGCTGACATTGTGTTTCCAGACTCAGCAGCAGAAAGTAGATGTGCACACGGATACAGTGTCACATTTTAAAATCTTTCTTCCAGTAGTTTGCTGCCTTTCCAGACCTGGTCATCACATTCCTTACCTGAATTGTATGTCACTAAGTTTGCTCTGATAGAGATTAAGATGTGTCTGTTAGCTGATTCCAGAGGACAGAAAGACATTCCACTCTCCCATCCCATTCTCCTCCTACCCCTTCTCTGGAGCCATAATTCAAAAAGTAGCCTTTTGATTTCTATTTAAAGCTTTCCAGAAGACATTGGAAGCTGCTCACTGCTAGAAACAGCTCGGTATAAGGCACAGGGCACTGATTCTCCACTGTTTGACCAAAATTTAGTGACTGTTCATGCACACAAGTTAGACTGAGCACCACGTTTGGGACCAAGAGGGAAATGTTTTCCCCTGTCAGGAAGGTAGGAAATGAATTTTTGCCTCCATTAGGAGACAACAGCCTGATTCTTGAAGAATTCATAAGTCTTGGTAAAAAAAAAATCCTAATTCATTAGAGATCTTGGTTTCTGGCTATGTCCTTACCTTCTCCTGCTCTCTGCAGGTGACTTTGGCACTACCTCATAGCTTCTGTATTTACTGAAAAATTAGGCCAACTCTTGTGGTCTCTGCTGTTCCTGCCAGAGGTATTATGGATTCTCTGTGCATCTTTCTGGTTTGCACTTCTGCCCGTTGCTGCCTGAGCTTGCAGAGGAGTAGGCTTACAAACACATTGTCCCTTCTAGTTTCATGTTCTTGTGCAAATTTAAAATAATAATAAAAAAAGCTTTGTTTTTAAATCTTGTCATTTTAATCAAACATAAATGTCTATTAATTTTATAGCAGTAAGGTATCTGAGGAGAATGATGATATTTCTAATCGAAGTTGCAAAAAGAGAAAAATGGAAAACTGGAACATCTCAGCTTCAGAACAGATGCTTGAGCACAATTCCAATTTGCATGACATTTTTCTAAAGGTCTCATTTTCTTTTCAGTGCACAACTAAAGCAAATTTGAAGAAAGTTGTTGTGAATAAATAGTTGTCCTTCCTCAGACTGTACTAGGTCTTGTCCTTCTGTCAAGGCTTGGCATAAGCTGAGTTTTAGCATGAAGACAGTGAGGAGATCCTCCTAGATCTGCTAAATTCAAGGGCTCCTCCTGAGGCAGCTCCTGGAGCCAAATGGTGCTGGGAAGTGCAAGTTAGGGCACTGACTTTGCCTCGAAGGCTAGCTAAGTCTTCACCAGAGCAGGCTGCTGGAGCCTTTACTGTAGTCTTTGAAATGCTCTGCTAATATGAAGTAAGCTGCATTTTATTCTGAAAATATGTAGGAGGGTAAAAAACCCAATCAACCAAACTCCAAATAGAACAATCACCTCAAAGTATTCTAATGTGATATTTCCAAAATTCTCTCTATTCCAAGGAAGAGCAGCCATCAGACCCCTAAGTCTTCAAGTCAACAGAGTTTGAAAAGTCTGCTACTGTCTTGGGGTATTTCAGATTTGAAAAATTTTATGCAGCCTCTCTAGAAAGGTAGAATCCAAAACCCAGCTGCCTGTCATTGGAATCTTGCTGTCCCTGTCATTGTGCCTTGTAGTTTACTACCTTAAGGACAATTACTGAATGTATCATTGGTAGTCTATAAAGTGAAAAGATTTAATGTACCTTTAAGAGAGAAAACTCACTCAAGGCAAGGCAATACTCCTCTGCCTTCTTTTCCATGCTATGGAAGAAGAATTTGCCATCACTTGCTGAAAGTTTCTCCCTTACTTCTCACCAGTATATGTTCTTTATGCCTGATATATCGTATTCTGTTTCTGGTGATCTTCCATTCTTTTCTTTCTTTCATTCTTACAAAAGGTAGGAAAAATTCATAGGGGACAAATTTCACAAATCCTGAGAGTACTATATATGTATGTGTATGCTCAGTTTCATCCTATACATTCTCAAGGTATCTTCTTGCAAATCTTTGTGAGGCTCTTCTCTTTCTTCTGCTTATTTTCTCCATTCTAGTAATCCTGACCTGTTAACCAGAGCAACTCACTAAGTATAGCTTTCTTAGTGAAACTACAGAGGATACCTATGGTACAGCATATGCCTCTTGTTTTGTACATCAAATATCTTCTGTGTTAATGACAAGAAAGAGAAATAGTTGCCAGCAAAAATCTCATGTAGTCCTCAAGTAAGAACTACTATATTTAACACACTGCTATAACTGAAAATGCTAGTAAGAGGTTTATGATCCAGGAAAAGGACTTTTAAAAGCTTCTAATCTGATACATCTATTTCCTTATCCCAGTTTGTGCTTGACTCCTATTAAAGTTACTTGCAAACTGAGACAGGAGGTCATACCCCTAAAGGATTATTTTTTATTATATGTCCTCCAAAGTTTCATAAGCTTAATGACTTTTCTTATTAGAATTGTGAAAAAGATGCTTAAATCCAATTCATGTCTTCTTTAAAATTGTTCTTCATAAATTTAAAGCCTTTAAATTCCTCCCTCCCCCTTCTTTGGAAATGCGGGTCTTTGAGCAAAATACTGGTTTTGCTGAAAGAGGAATTATTCTTAGAATTAGAGAGTGTCTGTGAATTTGTGAAATGTCGTATTTGTAGGAGGTGGAGAAGGATCTTGAACATTTTTCTATACTGGAGGGGCACAGAGGGTACAAAAGTCATCTGTGGTTAGAAAAGGGGTGTGATTAGTTTTAGGTAAGGAAGGGAAAAGAAAAAAAAATGTTACTAAAAAAGATACATTGTATACAGAAAAATTAAACTGGATAGGTGGGAAGTCTTTCTGGTAAGTGCAGAGCATTGAAATGACTATTCAAGGTCTTTAGGAAAGTTAGAAAAACATGCAAAAAGAAAAATGAGTTTTCCTGGATGGGAAACTCTCAATGTCCCTTCCAACATTATGATTTATGATGTTTATTCCAAATAATAAATTTAATTTATCTCACAAGCCTTACTATGTCTCTTTCATTCTATGATATTTGTCACTTTTTTCTTCTTCTGACAGACATCTCAAAATTCTCAGCTATTCTAGTGGGCTGTTATCTGTTTAGAGGTTCATAATTCACAAACTCTCCTCCTTCCATTGTTCACCTGTGAAAGCATATTTCAAAGCTTATTTTATGTATTGACCAAGCCCATTTTCTCTTAGTACCTACCACATATATTTGTCTTGGTTGTGCCTGTATTCCATACAAGTACGTTCATTCCTGTTGTTGAAAATTACTTACATCAAAACCGAAATCCAGCATAACTGTGAAACTGAGGCCATATATTTTTTGTTTTACTCTAAGGAGGGGCTTTTTAACCATCTGTCTGTGGGTCCATGGGCAAGTCTCTAGACTGCTCCTAAGGGGTCTCTGAAAGACAGTAAAAGCAATCAAACCTGCCTATTGGCAGGTGGCTGAACCTCCATGTACAGGGATGTAAAAGGACTTTTTTGGGGGGACTTGGAAATTGAAAGCATTTTCTGTAGAGTAATACACATGCAATTTTAACTTTTCTATGTGAATATTTTGGTGCAACTTCCATTAGACCATTAACCATGAAAGCACCTCATCATTTTGCAGAACAGGTACAGTTATGAGACACCAGTAGGTTGAAGGAATTGGGTGAGATCAGTTTGAGTCTCAAAAGTCAGATCATAACCAGAAGAAGGCCTTGTTTCACAAAAGAAATTCTGGTTTATGCAGAAGAAAGAAATCATTTTCCAACAATTTTATTTGTTATCTTTCAACCTGAACCAAAAAGTAACTGTAGCATTTCAAAACAGCATCTTTATGATGAACCAAATTTTTAAAACAAAACCAAGCACCCAAAAAAGCCCCAAAACACCCAGAAAAAAAGCCCCACAATAAACAAAGAAAAAAACAAAAAAACCAACCCACAACATTTGTTTAAGTGTTTATAGCAGATTATGTTAAGCCATAGAGTTGGATTCGTGAGGTTAAGTAGGTTAAGTATATGTTATTTAACTTTCAGTCGTGTTAGCAGGATTTGTATGGAGAGACATGGTGGTAGGAGAACAAGGATGACTTACCACTTGGAAGTGCTCTAACATCCAGCCCAGAGCGAGACAGATGGTTGGTCTTCTTGACTTTTCAAGATAAGATGGCTGATCTACAGACAACTGAAAAGTATCTGAGATGGAGGACTCCCATGGCAATAAGAACATCTGACTTTACAGATAAACAAATGACTGAAATAGCACCATGCAACTCTGTGCATCACTACCATTACAGAAAAAAAGTGTGAGTTTCTGACTGCTTATGGAGGTGTTAGGACAGGCAGAAGACTGAGGTTTTCAGTCCTATTCACAAGGCTATTATTCATGGAAAACAGGAACCCACTTTCCTGAAATCTGGCTGTGAAACAGCAAGAATACACAAAGAAACAAGATTTTTATACCTGCTGAGTCAAACATTAGCAATTTATATTTTCTAGGGCAACAAAACAATTTAATTTCCAAAAACCCAAGTTTGAAGTTGAACTGCTAAAGTTTGCGTGGCGTTTTCAGAGATAACTAACCATTGTAGCAGTCCTTGAAGAAAAGAAAAATTCTTTCTTTGAAACCATATTCTTAAAATAAGCTGCTGTCTCCTAGCCACAATTAAGAATTTTTAAGTATGCCAATTAGACTGTGTCTTGTTCTGAAGAGATTTTGATTGCACTTCTGAGCAAAATGATGTGGGAATCAAGTCAATTCTCAGAAGGGGCTCAAGAAGCTTTTAAAATAATTTTTCTGATGCATGAAAGCATAATCTAAATGGAGCTGTGTTTTCACATGAGATTTTATTCCTTAATGTATGATGTATTAAGCAATACTACTCATAGCAGTAGTTCAAAGAGTTTTAAGAAGCAATGAGAAGTTTGTTTAAAAGGTGGTAGGGAAAAAATCCACCCCCTTGAATTCTGTCTATAGAACAAACATCACTGTAAAACTTTTTTTGTTTCACTTTTCAGATAACAGCTTTTAACTGCTGGTATTTTTGCTTTACATTGCCTATAAACCTAAGTGCATGTGAATACATGGGCACTATAAGGGCAAAGCTTTTCAAGGTCTGTTACTGTTTAAATTTTGCTTTAAGGAGATAGAGACAATCAAGAGGAAGAGGACTAATGACATGAGCTCAGCCCTGTAGATTCAGCAGGTGAGGACCTTTGTCTCCAGCCTGTGCTCCTCCACAGGGCAGCTCAGGAGGCAGCATGTCACAGGATTACCATCTCCTTGCTGTCAGAACTTCAGAGAACTCTCTGATTTTGTTTTCCACTCAAAACACAACCTGTTTTCTATGTGCAGAAACTGCTTTTTGTGCACAGCTTGTGTGCAAGCTGTAAGGAACTTCACAAGGAAAAGATGTTTTTAATCTGTCTACCCATGTTATATTTAAAATAGGTGGGAGCATGTGGCTTTTTCTTCCTAGATTCTGTGAATAAAATTCACAAAAGCAAATTAAATGCCTGAAAGGGGGTGCAGAATTATAGTACAATACTAATTCCATTAGTCTCAAAAAGATATGAGAAATTTTATGGTGACATTGTAATAGGTGGAGGTCATAAAGTCCTTACACAGCTGTTCCATTGTCCCACATGTTACCCTTTGAACTCTGAAATGCCAGAATAATAAACCACACACAAACCTTCCCCCTTTACAGACAGTCTAAAATAAGCCTTGGTTTTGAATAATTCTTACTAAAAGTGAATAGCACCTACTTGGCTTAGAAGTTTAACTGACACCATGAGCTCACACCATCTCGCATCTCACTGCCTCCTGTCACTGCTGCACCTCTTCAGCCCTACAGCCCACATTGGTGCAGGTGAGTGATATTGTGCCTGGACTTTGGCCTCCACCTCAATTTTCAGCAATTCTCAGCCCATCTCTCAGAAAGCTTTTCAAATTGCTGTGAAAATCACTATGAAAAGTAAAGTTAGCAAATGTTTTGCATGTTGTTCCTCATGATGCCAAGGTTTCTGACACAGAGTAGCCCTGAAAATTTTCCCTAGTAAAAACCTAGGCTGTAATGGAGTCCTGAAGGATTATAGAAGTAGTTGTATTATCACGTGCAAATATTCAATTGCTACTTACACAAACTTTTAAATTAAACTGCTATTAAAGATTACAAAAAATCTGAATGTCTTACTGTGGTCTTAAATGGAAGAGACAGGGATGATGGGAAATACAAGCTGTTTTGTGCTGAGGCTAAAATTCTGAAATAAAACTTCCAGTATCTCACCTCAGAGCAATAAAAAGGATGGCAAAACAGGCAGGAGAATGCTACAGCTCAAACATCTGTTCAAATCTAAGTTGTGCTGGATTTCAGTACAAATATCTATTAGGAAAAAAAGAGATAAGAGAAACCCATATAAAATTCACAGTATTAGGAAATCATGTCACCAACTGCCTGTAGGGTCTTTAAAAAAATCCCTGCATAGAAGCCTTTCCTTCTTTGCATATATTTTCTATTTTTCATAAATTGATTAGTACATATGATTTGAAATAATTCAATAAATATGAAATAAATATTAGAACTAAGTACAAGTATGGCTTTAAACAAATCTTAATGATTAGCTGATATCATGGTAGGACACACACTGCCACAGACTCTTAATACAAATCTTCCCATCTGTGGCAAAAACACATCTGTGTTTTATTTAAGTTGTACATTTCTTTCCTGTTCCATTGAAGATCTACTCTGTTTCCACCCTGAATGTGCTGTTCCAGTTAAAAATACACTGTGTTTATATTTGTCTGTGTTACAGACCATGGATTGATTCTTCAGTTCTCTCATCAGCTTTCAGATGATCTTTATAAGGAATATACATTTTTCAGTTTTCTTCTGAGACCACATAAAATTTAGTCTACATTTAATTAAAGTTGTTATTTTACTTCAGTGTTCTGGGACTTGGGTTTTTGGAAATAGCTTTCCAGTTTTTCACCTTTTTAAGTTATTTTAATGTGATTATAATTCTCTTATTTTACACACCTCTGATCAACAGCATTTTCTTTGAGGTCAATAAAACCTCAATATCTGTACAAAGGAGTTAGCTATTTATATGGAAACATGATCAGCATCCCACCACTTTACGACAGAAACAAGAACTGTGCCTCTATTAACCTCTTTTTTTCAGTTTATTCAAGTAACACTTCAATTAATTTTGCTTTATTAATTTTTGCTTGAGGTAACAGATTTGTCCCTATTAAGGTTCATGAGGGTGAGTGGCAATGTGGAGGGATGGTGTGGTATGTGCAGTATTTGTTTTAGTTTTGAAGGAAAATTCAGTGTGAAAAAATGTGGCTTGTATTAAGTGCTTGTAATGACAGAAGACAGGACTATTTTTTGACCTCCTGTGAGTTCCACTGCTGTGTGCCAAGTTCTGGGAATTTCATCTCCTTAGTCTTGAATTTCCTTCTAGTCACTTGATTTCAGTGTCCTGGTGGAACATAATGGTGCCAGAAACAGTCTGTAAGTAGGTTGTGCCAGCCTGCAGGGCTGCTTGAAGCATCAGGGGTGAGGCTGGAGCCTGTATCCATACAGATAGACAGCCCTGGCCATGGGCTTGAGCACCCTGAGCAGCTGCCCTGCCTGGCAAAGTCTCCAGTGGACACAAGATTTAATCCTAACAAGTGAATGGCAGCAACTTCAATTATTGCGGTGACCTTTTGGGAATGATAAAATGAGAGCTATGTTTTGTGAATGAAGTCAGGGCTATTTCAGAGCCATTAGAGGTGAAGCAACCTGCCTGGTTCAGATATCCTTGAGGTTATGATGCCTTCTGTTTGGGCAAAAGAGCATACCAACATCTGCTACCTTCTTTAAAAGTTACACCATCTGCTCTCCAGATGTGTTGCCAGCACATTTGGCAGTGAGATGGAGCCCACCCAGGCCCCTGAATCAGAAGCAGGTGCTGCCACAAGATGTGCTGGAGTCTCAGAGACATGGCAGGGAGAGCAAAGCACCAATACCTCCCTGCTGTAAACACCTACTCCTCATGGTGGAGGAATGTATCTTTTCTGATCCGTGCTACATGAGAGAACACAGTGAAAAATGGTTTATTTGATATTCTGTAAATTGCCTTTGTAGCCTTTTATTGACAGCATTTAAAAATAACCTTAGCTTTACCTGAATGAGCAGTCACTAGAATTCTCCAGGCAGTTTGCAGGCATGAGAGATACGTACCTGAATACAGGATCAGCCTCATACTTGGTGTTTGCAGAATCCCTTTAGCAGCAAGGAGTAACACCATAGGGTTTGGAGACAACTTTTTACATCAGTTCTGGTCATGTAAGTCATGCAGTTCTAGTGGAGTTTGCTATACTTTGAAGCATTTCATAGAATTGTTCAAGTTAGAAAAGACCTATAAGATCATCAAGTTCAACCATCAACCTAGAACCACCCCCACGTTCACCATTAAACCATGTCCTCAACTGCAACATCCACATATTTTTTTAACTCTGCCAGAATGGTGACCCCACCACTTCCCTGGGCAGCCTATTCCAATGCTTTACAACCCTTACAGTGAAGAAAGTTTTCCTAATATCTAAGCTAAACCTACCCTGATGCAACTTGAGGCCTTTTGCTCTTGTCCTGTCACCAGAGTGAGAAGTACTGGTATGTAAAGAATTTTTATGCTAAGATCTCTTTATTGGTTTAGAGAAAAAAAACATTTTTGCATTTTTTTGTGTTAGCAAAAATAGCTTTGATATGAAGTGACCTGTGAGTACTGTGAACCAATAATTATGAGGGAAAAATACATAATCAGCTGCAGTTTTCTACACTTTCTTGAGTGAGACATATGTTGTTATCCCAAAATATAAATAAAGATAGGTGAGTGCTTGCTTTGTTCCAGCCTTTCTTAATGAGCAGACTTATTTTCAGTGCAGCTAATGACTTTTTTCTTTTGAAGTTTTTACAGCAGATAAGAGAATGCAACAAAAAAATCACTCTGCAAGAATGCTGTGGCATGTTTTAATTCAACAGCTGTATAGTGCACATGTTCAGACAACAGCAACCTGTTAATAAATCCCATTAATTCCCTTCCCCCTGAGGTCTTTGCTGACTGTTTGACTGACAAAGTTCTTCTTTTATTAGTTATGATAGATCAGGTTTTGGTTTTCATCTCTCTGGGGAAAGACCATACTGTTATTTTAAGGTGAATTGTTCAGTTGAAGTAAAAAGCTGCCTTAAGCATCCAAGACAGTTAATGCAGGGCAGCTTTTTTAGTCAAAGAGTTTCACACTTTCCTTGAGTGTAGGAATATATTGATTATGAAGAAAACAGTAGATGAGCTGGACAATAATCCTCCTGGGGTTTCAGTCCAAAACACCTGAAACACCCTGCTTTTCTAGGCTCCAAAAATATGCACCTCAGAAGGATTATTGATTTACTTTACCTTTCCCCTTATCTCTCAACTTGTTTGGGTTTTATTATTTGTATATAGCTCTTCTGTGAATGCTTAGACATCCAGTCACTGCAGTGCAGATTGGCACAACTGGAAAGTCCCAAAGTATGTGATGACTCTGCCCTGGCTTTGCTCCCCCCTCCTGCTTTACATGTGTACCTACAGCATCACCCAGAGAGCTGAGCCACTGTATGAAGTAGGAGAATAAGCCCTCCAGCCTTATCTAATCATGGCTTTCTGAAAACCCATCTCTCCAAATAAAGCAGTATAGATTGTGCTTAAAATCCAAAAACTGAGGATTACTAAAAGCTGCTCTGGGACAGGAAAGAGAAATGAAATTGTCATTGTACATGACAATGGGCAGATATCAACAGTGAACCAAAGCTGGAAAATTCTGTCCTTTTCTTTTTTAAAACCTGGTGTGTTTTAGTCCTCAGTTGCTCTGATTAGTTGAAATAATTTTGTGTCCTAGGAAACTCAGGATTTTTCTCTTCAGTCCCTCTACTGCTTTACTTCACACTTGTAATACTTAATGTAATAGATTTATAGTGTTTTCCTATTGATAAAATTGATAATTAAACAATTAATCCTGTAGAGCACATTGCCATTCCTGATCTTATCTTTACAAAATTGAAAAAAATAGTTTGTGCACATGTCCTTTCATATCTGAGCTGTTTTTAAGGCATTGGAGATACATTCCTCACCATGAGATCTCTTCATAGAGGTTTTTTTATTAATTTTCTATCAGCTTTTCTAAAATCTTCACAATTTACATTAACCTTTTACCCACTAACCTCCATTATTTTCATATGCTCAAAAAATTGTAGTAGGTTAGAGGTGGATGATTCTCCTTTAAAGAAAAAATGCTGCCTTATATCTGAATTATCACAAAGCTCTGGAAGTGGAATAATTTTGATTTTAAAGATCAATTTTATTGCTGAGATAAGTCTTCTTTTCTGCAGTTCTCTGAAGCAGCAGATCTAATTTTTCAAAGCATATATATAGTGCTTTCTAACTTCTTGATCTTCAGCAAGTGAAATGATTTTAGTGTTATATTCATCATGAAAAGAAGATTATAGTTTATTTATGAGGCAACCAAAATGAGAATGACAACCGTCTAAGAACAACTATTTGAAATACAATGTAGGAGCATGGCAATGTTCTGTTTCACTGGTGAGTGGTGAGATTCCCTTCCACTGAGTCCTTAACAGCTCATACATGCCTGAATTATTTCAGAAGTTCATGAAGATGTTAATTATGTTTTTAAAAAACTCTAGCTGCCTCCTGAATGTTAAAGGTCTTTCGAAGTGGTAGTTAACAGCTACACGTTCTTGGGGAAATACAATCACAGCCAGAAATAAGAAAAAATGTTGCCCAAGCCCTCTGAATCCTCAAAATTACTCACTCATCTTCAAAATTATATGTAAACATGAAAATCCACTATTAGAAAGCTCTTGGCAAAATCTCCAGAGATTTGTGTCAGAATTAAATCGTACTGCTATCTGTCCTGTGCTGACATGCTACGATCAGTGTCACAAAGCTTGCACAAGTGTCTGGGTTATTTTGGTCTATGCAATAAAGAGAATCATAGAATCATTCGTTCGTGATGGAAAGACCTATAAGCTCATCGAGGCCAGCCTAATACTGCCAGGTCCACCACTAAACCAAGTTCCCTTAGAAACATACACTGTCTGAAGATAAAAATTAGTGTTCAGCCAAGTGAGCCAGATGTATGTGGTCAGGGTAAGCTTTCCACCTATAGCCTGCTCAGCTCAGCATTCATGACCAGCTTCCCTCACTAGTCATGAGGGTGGTTAGAGTTCGGGGTTTTCATTCCATAAATAAGGGCTGCAAGAGGCAGAAGCTACAACTTCTGTGTTTTCCACAGACACAGCACCTATTGCATCAGGAGAGGGAATATGCAAAGCAGCACTGCATAGTTCTGCACCAGTGGCATGCTGAGAATCTGAGCCATCTGATCTTCAGAGCTATTCCACTCTGACTAGACACAGGTGGTGGAAAAACATTAGCTGTGCTTGCTATGCTCAGTGCTGTTACGAGTACCTAATCTTCTCTAAGATTGATATTTTATGTCGGATCTCACACGGGGTTGGCCCCATTTAGATGAAGGCAACACATAAAGAAATTAATAGGGGGCAAAGAATTAGTAATTGGGAGTGGAAAGGTACTATGCTGTATTAGAGCTTGTAGAGCTCAGATTATGGTATGTCTGGAGCAGAAAAATCCCATTCTTGCATGACTGAGGAAAATGTAATCAGCAGCAGTACTGGAAAAAATCTTGCCTAATTACATATTTGCACAATAGAGAGAAATGACATTGGATCTGTTCCAGGTTTTTGGTTACATAATACATGTTTAACAAAACTGTCTAATTATAACTGCACATATTTACTCAAGAGATAGAAAAGGCTTCAAAGGAGATTTTTCAACCCCCAGGAAAGACTTGTAAAAAAAAAAAAAAAAGAGAAGTTTAATCATTTACTATTGCCCTAAAATCTGCTGCCTTTCGGTTTATAAGTATATGAACTGAATATTATTTAT